>NW_006408984.1:120673-125299 GCF_000296735.1 Chrysochloris asiatica
CCCAGGATCGAACATTGTTTCGTTCTGCTGTGCATGGAGTCGCTATGAGTCGGTTCCGACTCGATGGCACCTGACAACAACAACAACAAATAAATGTAGAAAAGATTGAAGTTGTCAAAGGCTTCATTTTGCTTGGATCCACTATCAACACTCATGGAAGAAGCAGTCAAGAAAGCAAACAATGCATTGCATTAGGTAAATCTACTGTGCAAGGCCTCTTTAAAGTGTTCAAGAACAAAGACATTGGTTTGAGGACTAAAGATACTGGTTTGAGGATTAAGTTGAGCCGGACCCAAGCCATGACACTTTCATTAGCTTCATATGAATGTGAAAGGTGGACAGTGAATAAGGAAGATCATAGAAGAATTGATGCATTTGAATTATGTTAGAGAAGAATATTAAAAGTATCATGGGCTGCTATTACAAACAAATCTGTTTTGGATGAAGCACAGCCAAAATGCTCTCCAGAAGCCAGGATGGAGACACTTCTATTATACTTTGGACATATTATCAGAAGGGACCAGTCACCAAAAAAAGGTTATCACACTTGGTCAAGTGGAGGATCAGTGAATAAGAGGAAGACTCCCAATGAAATGGATTGGCACAGTGGCAGTAGCACTGGACTCAAGCTTAACAACGATTGTGAGGATGGGACAGGCAGTGTTTTGTTTTTTTGTGCGTAAGGTCACTATGAGTGGGAGCCAACTTGATGGCAAATAACACTCAACACCCAACTTTGAGAAGCAACCCAAGGACTTCCAGTACCCCACTGTGGCAAGACAACACAGGTAAGAGGGGCCCCAGGGACAAAGAGGGAGACCTCACAAAGAAGGCCGTCTGGTAGCGGACTCATAACTTTCCAATCACCATAAAACTCAGGACATTTACCTCCTAAACTCGCTTTCTTAAAAATCACACCACGGAGGAATTTCTGGCATTTTGAACTTTTGCCTACCACTATGGGCAGCGACTGCCCTGACCCCTGTAGAGTTTTGAGGGTGGGACTGGAGCCAGCCCATATGGAGAACTGCACTGCCAGTAAAGCAGAATCTCAAGCGGACAAAGCCACAGGAGACAGAAAAAGAAGAAAAGAAAGAAAGAGGGAAGAGGAGGAAGGTTCTCTGCCCTAGCGTGAAATCTCAACGCGTGAAGCAGGCAGGAAAAGCAGTTTAACCAGGGCACAGAGAGCAGCAGAAATACGGTGACTCTGTTATCATCAGAGGTGACTCTGCCCACCCACCCACCCGAGCGGCTTCCACCCTGCCGGATCAAGCGGAACTCCCCCACCGCACTACCCCTTGAAGCGCTCCCTCACCACACTCCCCCCTTAAACCTCGTGCCCCGCTGGTCCTGCCACCACCACACCACTCACATAGACCGGGTCCCCACCACACTCCACGTGCTGGCCCTGCCTCCCTCCCCCCACACTCCGTGCTCGCTCATCCACCGCGGCCTTCATGTAGACAAGACCTAACCACACATAATACATAATATAGACAACAAGAGACACCTATCTCCTGATTGTATCAATAATAATTACAACAAAATAAGAATAATCATGTCCAACAAGAAACAATTAACATTATCGAAGCATCTCCAAAAGTTGAAAAAGGCAGCAGATACAAAGGAGCTGGAGACAGACAAAGGTATTATAGAGGAGGAAGAGCGGGTTCTGGATTTGCCTGAGAGGGAATTTAGAAGAATGATATGGACACAAATTCAAATATTCCGAAAAGGGGTCGAGGAAAATAAGGAAGAAATAAGGAAAATACTGCAAGAACAATCTAATAGGATTGACACAGCATTGGAAACAATGCAAAACCTACAAAAAGATGCCCAGGCGATCAATAATAAGATATCAGAAATAGACAATAACCTGAAAGGGGAAAGGAGAGGAATAATGTAAGAATTATTGGCATTCCTGAACAAGAAGAATCAAAGAAATCCACAAAGGAGATAGTTGAAGAGCTTCTGGAAGAAAACTTCCCTAACATCTTGAAAGACTAGAAAATGAACATTCAAGAAGCTCAATGTACCCCAGGAAGGCTAGACCCCAAAAGAAAATCTCCAAGACATATAATAACCAAGCTCTCCAAAACCAAAGACAAGGAAAAAATACTAAGAGCGGCCAGTGAGAAGAGAAATATAACTTATAAAGCCAAACAAATTAGATTAAGCGCTGACTATTCAGAACAAACCATGCAGGCAAGAAGGCAATGGGGAGACATATACAAAATCCTGCAAGAAAAAAAACTGTCAACCAAGAATCATCTATCCAGCAAAACTATCAATCAAATATGATGGCATGATCAAAACATTCCAGGATAAACAGAATCTGAGGGAATTTATCAAAACCAACCCAGCACTTCAAAACATCCTAAAGGGAGTTCTGGGGATGGAGAACCAACAAGAACAGACGACAAACAGAGATTGACAGGTATGACAACACCACCTGGAACACAGCCAACAGAAAACAGAGTCCAGAACAGAAGGAGACTACAACAAACTCAAGAGAACAATTGAAGGACATAAACATATCAATGTCAAAGAAGGGACAAATGCAGCAACAGAAGTCCAGAAGGTGGAGATGCCAGATAAATTACATGTTGCAATGGAATATCCTAAATGCAGAGAAAAACTAGTAGACTACAAGGTAACCCCAAAGAAAGTTAACACCCCACAACAGATCATGAACACGAAATCCCAAACAGAACAACCAAACAAAGAAGCTAGGAAGAAACCGACCAGAATCAACTCAAAAAACACAAACCCAACACAAGAAGGTAAACAGAACCAAAGAACGAACAACACCGCCAAAAAAGTAACACAATGACAGTAATCAACTCACACTTATTGATAATTACATTGCATGTCAATGGATTGAATGCACCAGTGAAGAGACAAAGAGTGGCAGAATGGATAAAAAAAACCAAGATCCATCAATATGCTGCCTCCAAGAGACACACCTTACACACAAAGACAAAAACCAACTAAGAGTCAAAGGATGGAATAAGATTTATCAAGCCAACAACAGCTCTAAACAAGTAGAAGTTGCCGATAAAGTGGGCTTTAAGATAAAAACCACCATAGGAGACAAAGAAGGACACTATCTCATGATCAAAGGATCAATTGAGCAAGAAAACATAACCATAATAAATATATACACTCCCAATGAAAGAGCACCAAAATACATGAAGCAAACCTTAATGGAACTGAAGAAAGAAATAGATAAATCCACAATTATAGTAGGAGATTTCAACACACCACTCTCGAAAAGGGATAGAACAACCAGAAAGAAACTTGACAATGCCACAGAGGAACTTAACAACACAATCAACCAACTTGACCTCATAGATATATACAAAGCATTCCACCCAACAACGGCACAATACACATTCTTCTCCAGTGCGCATGGAACATTCTCCAGAATTGACCATGTGTTAGGCCACAAAGCAAGCCTCCATAAATTCACAACCATCAAAATTCTACAGAGCATCTTCTCAGACCACAACTCTATAAGACTAGAAATCAACAATAAGAAGGCTAAATCAATAAAGTCTAATACATGGAAGCTGAACAACACCCGCTGAAAAGCGACTGGGTAAAAGAAGAAATTAAATGTGAAATCACAAAGTTTCTAGAAACAAACAAGAATGAGAGGTCAATTTATTGCAATAAGTGCACACATCCAAAAAGAGGAAAGAGACAAAATCAACACATTAACACAGCACCTTCAACAATTAGAAGCAGACCAACAGAGGGAACCTACAGTCACCAAAAGAAGAGAAATAATAAAGATAAGGGCAGAAATAAATGAGATAGAAAACTGAAAAACCATAGAAAGAATCAACAAGACAAGTAGCTGGTTTTTTGAAAGGATTAATAAAATTGACAAACCATTGGCAAAAATAACTAAAGAAAAGAGGGAGAGGACACAAATCAATCACATTAAAACCACATAGGTGAAGTCACAAAGAACCAAATGAAATAAAAAAGATAATAACAGAATACTGCGAAGAGCTGTACTCCAACAAATTAAAAAATTTGGATGACATGGATACATTTCTAGGAAAACACGACCTACCTAAACTTACCCAGACTGAAGTAGAAAATCTGAACAAACCCATAACAAAAGAAGAAATTGACCAGATCATCAAGAAACTCCCGACAAACAAAAGCCCAGGCCCAGATGGCTTCACAGGTGAGTTCTACCAAACATTCAGAGAAGAACTGTCACCAATTCTACTCAAATTATTCCAGAGCATAGAAGAGGATGGAAAACTCCCTAATACTTTTTATGAAGCAAGCATAACCCTCATACCCAAACCAGGGAAGGATATCACTAAGAAAGAAAACTATAGACCAATATCTCTCATGAACATAGACGCAAAAATTCTCAACAAAATCCTAGCCAACAGAATCCAACAGCACGTTAAAAAAATAATACATCATGACCAAGTCAGTTTCATAAAAGGGATGCAAGAATGGTTCAACATCAGGAAAATGATAAGCGTAATCCATCATATAAATAAGAAAAAGGAAAAGAACCACATGATCGTATCGACTGATGCAGAAAAGGCATTTGACAAAATCCAACATCCATTCCTGATAAAAACACTCAACAAA
>NW_006408984.1:126096-127143 GCF_000296735.1 Chrysochloris asiatica
GAGGCTTTCTACTCCCGTAAAGATTTACACCCTCGGAAACCCTGTATAGGGTCACTATGGGTCGGAACCGACTCGACGGCACTTAACAACAACAAGCCTATATTAGGATTCAGCACTATAGGAATAAGCACATCCCAACTGCTAAACCTCTGGAAATCCTGGCCTAGTAAAGTTGACATAGAACCTTAACCATTACAGTCCACCTTTGTCAACGTGAAACCTATGAACTATATGCGTGATCTCTAAATAAAGAAAATTGTAAAGTCATGCTTATGCTGACCATAATATAACTAAAACACATATACCCTCAATTGCACTGTCCTCACTTTCATCTAAAATGTCACAAATCAACAAAGCAAAAGTATTTGATACACACATACAAAACAAAATAAAAAAATATATATTCATTTATATGTCTACAGGACACATTCTGTAAGTCAGCCTGCTGCCTGTCAGCATACAAGCTTACTCAGTCCATGGGCCTAGAATCCATAGCTGCTCTGTCTTTCCATGCCACTGTCTTTCTGTCACCACTTTTCCAGGCAGGGATTCCATACTCTACTAATTCTCTTTCTTTATTTGTGGGGCAATACTTAATTGTGCTTACGAGAACTAGTAGATAGACCAAGAGTCAGTCATTTGAACAGAACAAAGGAATGACATATGGTTTAAAATCAGTAAAGGTGTGTACCAGGGTTATATTTTTTTTTTACCATACTTACTCAATATGTATACTGAGAAAATAATCTGAGATGAACATGGCATCAGGATTGGATGAAGACTCATTAACAACCTGTTACATACAGATGATACAACCTTGCTTGCTGAAAGTGAAGATGACTTAAAATACTGATGAAGGTGAAAGGCCACAGCCTTCAGTATGTAGTGCACCTCAATGTAAAGAAAATGAAAATTCTCAGCACTGGACCAATAAATAACATCATTATAAATGTAGATTGACATTGAAATTTAAAGAGACAGTATAGACATAAAACCAAACGGCCACCACTCGTCTGTCTGTCGTGCTGTGGTGGATTGAGTTGCTGT
>NW_006408984.1:134757-138674 GCF_000296735.1 Chrysochloris asiatica
TGAAAGCCTTTCCTCTGTGAACAGGAACCAGACAAGGATGCCCTTTATCACTGCTCCTATTCAATATTGTGCTGGAAGTTTTAGCCAGAGCTATACGACATGATAAAGAAATCAAAGGCATCCAAATTGGCAAAGAGGAAGTAAAACTCTCCTTATTTGCAGATGACATGATCCTATATATAGAAAACCCCAAAGACTCAGTAAAAAACCTATTAGACCTCATGGACAGATTCAAAAAAGTGGCAGGGTATAAGATCAACATACAGAAATCAATTGGATTTCTCTACAGCAACAGCAATAACAATGAAAAGGACACTAGGAAAACAATTCCATTTACAATAGCCACAGAAAAGATGAAATACCTAGGAATAAACATAACCAGAGAAACAAAGGACTTATACAAAGAAAATTACAAACCACTACTACAGGAAACCAAAAGAGATCTACAGAGGTGGAAGAACATACCATGTTCCTGGATAGGAAGACTCAACATCGTGAAAATGTCAATACTACCCAGAGCAATTTATACATACAACGCAATCCCAATCCAGATTCCAACAACATTCTTTAAAGAGATGGAAAGGACAATTACTAATTTTATATGGAAAGGAAAGAGACCCAGGATAAGCAAAGCACTGCTTAAAAGGAAGAACAAGGTTGGAGGTCTCTCACTACCCTATTTCAAACTTTACCAAATGGCTACGTTGGTAAAAACAGCCTGGTACTGGTACAATGAAAGAGACATTGATCAATGGAACAGAATAGAGAATCCAGCTATCAACCCAACCACCTACAGCCAAATGATCTTCGAAAAAAATGCCTAGGCACATTGCATGGGAAAGAGACAATCTCTTTAATAAATGGTGCTGACAGAACTGGAAAGTGATATGTAAAAGACTGAAATAAGACCTTTGCCTCACGCCATACACAAAAATGAATACATCATGGATCAAAGATCTGAATGTGAATCCCCAAATTATGAAGATCATCAATGAAAAAATAGAGAAGCAACCCATACTGAAGGCTGTGATTGTTGATCTTCATCAGTAAATAATTAAAATCCACTGTGTTTTCAGCAAGCAAGGTTGTATCATCTGCACATCACAGGATGTTATTGAATATTCCTCCTATTTTGATGCCATATTTTCTTCATATAAGCCAATTTCTCAGACTATTTGCTCAGCACAAAGACTGAATATGTGTGGTAAATGCATACTATGCATACATTTCTGGATTCTAAACTATTCAGTATTCCCTTGTTCTATTCAAACAACTGCCACTTGGTTCTTCACGAGCACAATCAAATATTCTGAAATACACATTTTTTGCAATGTTACCCATAGCTTGCCAGGATCAACACTGTCAAAAAACTTTACATAGTCCCTAAATCACAAGTAAATATATTTCTAGTATTCTCTGCTTTTGACCAAGATCCAACTGATGTCAGCAATGCTAACCCTAGTTCCACATCCTCTTCTGAATCCAGGTTGAATGTTTTCAGTCAAATTTTATGTGCATAAGATTTTTTAAAAAAGTTTTTATTGTGAATTGAGTGGAAGTGTACAGGGCAGTTTTACATTAAATAAATTCAATGATTATATTCCCCTCCATTTAAAATTAATCAACAGTATTTGCCTCTACTCCTTTTTAAGTTGTTGTTGATGTACATATACAAAACAGAAAATACATATTTGTTTAAATGTCCAAAGGGTACACATTGCAAGCAAGACTCCTGCCAACAGGCACACAGCCTTTCTCAGTTCATGGGCCTATAATCCTTAGCTGCTCTATCTCTATGCCATCACCTCTACCACTGTCTCTCTTTTTCTTTTTTTAAAAAATGTTTTATTGTGAATTATGTGATAGTTTACATGGGAGAACATTAGCTTTACATTCATCCTGTCGTATATCATTTCATTGCCATGGTTACAATCCCTTCCATGCATCATCAACCAACTAAAGGGTATATCCTGCAGGTCTGCTCCCAGGGTTGTCAGCACACAGCCCCTCTTCCTCTCTGGGTCTAAAGCCCCAGCCGCTGCATCTCTCCAAGTCATCATCTCTGCCTCCATCTCTGGGGTCACTGCTTCTCTGGGTAGGGTCTCACACTCTGCTCTTCTCCCTTGATGGTTCCAGGGACCTCTGCTCCTGGACTGCAAAGTCAATCATTCTCCTCCTTTTGCTACAAAATGCTCACCTTTAAATTTCTAATCCTTGCAGTCAGTCCTGATAAAAATTATTCACCATTGTACCACAAGGGACCTATCCCCATCTCCTTTCATTAGCAATGCCCAGACAGATTGGATACAAATCAGTGGAGATTGTACCTTCCTCCACACCCTCTGGATGTAAGCCAGTCACTTCTTGCCTTTGTAGCCCCCCATTTTGGGTAGCCAGTGTCCATGTTGCCTATCCCTGTCTACTCTGTGTATGCAGAGGTTGAGAATGATCCTCACTGTAAAGATTTGTTCCCTCTTTTGAGCTACTGCATCCATAGGTGTAGGTCAAGTTCATCAAATTGTTCTTATGCATATGCCCTCTCTTCTTAGCAGCTGGATGCTTCACTCTCCACTCTAGTCCTCTGTGGCTATGTCACAAACTCTGGGCCCAAGAGTCCCCAGGTCTTGCCACACTGCTGGCCAACCAGGTCTCTACCTGGGTTCACAAGAGTCTATTGAATGTTGTAGGGCTTAGCTCGCAGCTTCATTGCTGTTTTTCCCTCACTTCTCCTTATTGGTGACAATCATGGTCACCAATCAGAGCATATTTTCCCACTGAGTCTTAATTTTAGAAGGTAGTTTGCCCTGAGGGGACCCAATCACTTGCCTTGATGTCTCCTGGGTGAGCAACTTGCTTATTCTTGTAGTAATCAGTCAGACTGCCATTATTGTTTTGTATTTTTCCTGTCTTTCTTTCTTTCAAGAAGTATCTTCTGTTCGTCTAGTTGCTCCAGGTTGGTCTGCTTGTCCTTTCAAGTGGAAATTTTCCATCTTAGAAGATCCTTGGTGAGGTTCAGGATTCCAGCTATGGTCTTATGAAATGCAGAGGTACCACAAGAAGCCTTCTTCACTGGGCACGTTGTAACCCCATTTTAGGTATTCCAATCAATTATAAGCAGAAGACGGACTTATAAGCTTTCTATGGTGATATTTCTGGCTATTACTTTCTCTCTCCCTCAAGTGTCTATTTTATAATGGTAGTCAGGTAAACCAAGATTCAAAAGACAGTCAAGCATCTTAATATTATTTCCTCCCTTTTCCCTATACCAACCATGTCTCAATCCCTATATCCCAGAGCCCTGTTATTCCAAGATTGTGCATACATCATTATTTACCTCTGTCTCACTTAGCCTATGCAAACTTACCTAATTATTTTCCCATCCACCTTGTTCTTCCATTCTCCTCCCCCTTCTTGTGTATTGCCCCCCTCCCTAGCACCCAAACTATCCTGTGTCTATTCCCTACCATGTACTCCACCTTCCCCTCCCTTCCCCCACCCCAGTCCCCACATTCTGGTAACCAGCAAAGAATTCCTCTTCCCCCCACCCTCCCCGCCCTTTAGTCTGGATTCTTTTTCTTAGTCTTTTACAGTAGTGGTCCCATGTAGTATTTCTCCTTTTGTGACTAATTTCACTCAACATAATGTCCTCAAGGTTCATCCATGTTATGTGATAGCTTACAGCTTCTGTGTTGTTCTTCAAGGTAGCATAATATTCCATTATGTGTATGTACCACAGTTTATTTATCCATTCTTCAGTTGATGGACACTTAGCCTGCCTGCATCTTTTTGTTATTGTAAACAGTACTGCTATAAACATTGGTGTGTATGTATCTACTTGTGTTATGGCTTGTATTTCTTGTGGGTAAATATCAAGTAGAGGAATTGCTGGATCATAAGGTATTTCTATTTCCAACCTT
>NW_006408984.1:139560-144248 GCF_000296735.1 Chrysochloris asiatica
GAGCGGCTGGTAGTTTCGAACCACTGACCTTAAGGTTCGCAGCCCGAGTGAGAAGTTTCCAACCTTATTCTTCTTCTTAAGCCGAGTTTTGCTTATCCTGGGTCTCATTCCTTTCCATATCAAGTTTGTAATAGTTTTTCCATCTCTTTGAAGAATGTCGTTGGAATCTGGATTGGAATTGCATTATACGTGTAAATTGCTTTGGGCAGTATTGACATTTTCACAATGTTAAGTCTTCCTATCCAGGAGTATGTTACATTCTTCCATTTTTTTTTAGGTCTCTTTTGGTTTCTTATAGTAGTGCTTTATACTTTTCTTTGTCTAGGTCCTTTGTTTTTCTGGTTATATTTATTCCTAGATATTTCATCTGTTGGGCTGCTGGTGTGTGGACCAACCAGACCTTCCTCTTCTTTCTCTTATCTCCAGATCAATGAGAGTCTATGGAACGTGGTTGAACTCAGCCCATTTCTTCACTGCTGCCTTTCCTCCTCTTCCACTACCAGTAGACCAAGGGGGTCATCAGCAAACTTACAAGCATGCTTGTGTGTTCACTTTGAGTTTCAGTCTTGGAGGGGGGGCTTGTCCTGAAGGGACTTGATTGCATGCCTTGATGGCTTCTCAGCAAACAATTTGCTTATTCTTGTAGTAGTCAATTCTACTGCCATTTTTGTTTTGGGTTTTTCATGCGGATCTTTCTTTGACGATGTATCTTCTGTTGCTCTAGCTGCAAAGATGTCATTTTGAAGACTAAGTTGTCCCTAACCCAAGTCATGGAATTTTCCATCACCTCATATGCATGTGAAAGTTGACTAATGAATAGGAAAGACCAAAGAATATTGAAAGTATCTAGATTGCCAGAAGAGTCAACAAATCTGTATTAGAAGTACAGCCAAAATGTTCCTTAGAAGTAAATGATGAAACTTCGTCTCTTAAACTTTAGACATGTATCCAGTATTCCACAGGAAAAGCAGAAGGACAAGAAAAAAGACATAGACTCCTACTGAGATGGATTGACCACAATGGTGACAACAACAACCTAACAACAATTTTGAGGATGCCACAGACTGGGCAGTGTTTCGTTCTTTTGTGAACTGGATTGCTATGAGTTGAAACTGACCTGACAGTATCTAACAACAACAGGTAGACAGTTTCCCGCATGACAATCCCCTTTTAAAAAATGTTGGTTATCTAGTCTCTAATAGGCTTACTTATGTAGAAACATTGCACATATGTTATTGCATTGGAAATATCACCTATGAAATATACAGTCAAGTCTGTTTCTCAATATTATTCAAAGATTCACATTAAATTGGTTATCTTTATTGGAGAGACCCTTACTTTGCCTTTTAAGAGATTGGTTGGCAGGAAAGACTACTAGGCAAGCATATAAACCATGGCAATCCTTCCCTTTCAGTGTAGAAGGTTACAACAACTGACCTTTTGGGTATGGGGGAGGATGTGTGTAATTTTTACTATTACTGGTTTCCTCACAACTCTCAGTGACAAAACCTTGATAGCTGCTGCCCAATAAAGTTCCCAGTTTTATGTCACATCCTCCATTTGGCAAATTTATCTTCATGTCATATTCTGCTTGCCGTGGGGCCTGGCAAATATTTGTTGAGTTCATTTGATTTGACAGTGGAACTGCTGGAAGTCAGATCTGCCGCTGACAAACTAATCTCACTGCCCTCCCTACTGTATTTCTTTCTCTACAATCCTAAAGCACCACTTGGGTAATGTAGTTGTTTTCTACGTGGTGGCAGCCTTGGATCCCTATGCAGTCTGGAAATATCCCTAGTCCTGTTAGGATGGAGTCTTTTCTTCATGAGAGCTGTAAGGTATTTGTGGGTGACCTTGACTACCTCTCACACCATCCTGCCCTCTGCACAGTTTCTATTGCTTTTGCACTGTTGGAAGCAAATAGGATTTAACCATGACAGTGGAAGTTGTGACCTCCAGCCTTCTTCTTTCCTTTTGAGAGTTGATGTCTTTTTCATACACATGTGCCATGAGTTCTCTTAAGCTATGAGCACAGCCTTCGATATGGATTACATCTCAATGTCAAGAAAACAAAAATCCTCACCACTGGACCAATAAACAACATTCTTATCAATGGAGAAAAGATTGAAGTTGTCAAGGACTTCATTCTTCTTGGATCAACTATCAACACTCGCGGAAGCAGCAGTCAAGAGATCAGACGACGTATTGCACTGGGCAAATCTGCTGCACAGGAACTTTTTAAAGTATTGAAGAGCAGAGATGTCAGCTTGAGGACTAGGGTGCGCCTGACCCAGGCCATTGTGTTTTCAATAGCCTCATATGGATGCGAAATCTGGACAGTGAATAAGGAGGATCGTAGAAGAATTGATGCCTTTGAGTTGTGGTGTTGGAGGAGAATACTGAAAGTGCCATGGACTGCCAAGAGAACCAATAAATCTGTTTTGGAAGAAGTGCAGCCAGAGTGCTCCTTGGAGGCCAGGATGGCTAAGCTTCGTCTCTCCTACTTTGGACATGTAGTCCGGAGGAAACAATCGTTGGAGAAGGATGTCATGCTGGGTAGGGTGGAGGGTCAGAGAAAAAGAGGAAGACCCCCAACGAGATGGATCGGCCAGGTGGCATCATTGATGGACTTGGGGGTGACAGCGGTGGTGGGGTTGGCCCAGGATCGAGCATTGTTTCGTTCTGCTGTGCATGGGGTCGCTATGAGTTGGTTCCGACTCGATGGCACCTGACAACAACGACAACAACAACATTGCCCTCTAGGATCCATCCATACCTGCTTTGGAGAAGGAGTTAAAGTTCATCTATTTAAGAACTTTGGGTGAAAATGAGCTTTTGAATTTTTGCATTCAGGAAATCTCAGTAAATCAAGCTTCAGGTAGAGATGTCTTGTTTTGGTACTGGTGGGTAAGGGCCTATAGGAAGTGGTGGTGACTTTTTGGTGTCCTGACCAAAGTCTTCTATATATTTATCTTGCCCTGTTGCAGCCTGGCTTGTCTCAGATCCGTGGTCTTGGGATACAGTTGACCCTGTTGTTAAATGTCACCACATCAGTTCCAACTCATAACAACCCCTTATAAGGTTCTGAGTCTTCAAATATTCATTGGAACAGAAAGCCTAATCTTTCTCCTGAGGAACAGTGGGCAGGCTTGAACCGTGGACCTTGTGGTTCACAGTCCAGTACTTATCCTTTAGAGTCACCATGTTCAACTGACCCTTAGGGCCATTACTTAAAACACTAGAGGAGAAAACTTCAATTCTGCTACCACCATTTTGTGGTTTCCAAAATATTTCACAATTTCATTTTATTTCTCTTTCTACACTTTAACCAGGGCATCTGGCAGCTGCCATGCAGGGTCAGCAGGAACAGTTCTGTTTTCCTTTCACTGCCTGGAGGCAGTTCAAATAAAATAAACTCTCAACCCCTACTGTGCTTTTGGAAGTTTTCCCAAATACAAGGAGACTACTAAAGGAACAAGAGTCTTCAAACTGCATGAAACTCTTCAACAAGGCCTTCATGAAGACAAGCTGTTCAAACGAAAACACCATGAAACCAGGAAAAGCCATTCTGATATGTGGCTCACTTATGTATCCATAAACAGAACTTAACGACTTACAATATGGGAAAAAAAGCATGAAAAAAATCCCTGTAAAAATAACAGGCACAGAATGAGCCTGTGTTGGTGAAATACAGAAAATAAAAATATATACAGGTCATATATGATTCTGTTAGTACGTGCTGGTCACTTTGCTAAGTGCTTTGTATATGGTTGTGGTGGTTTTGTGCCGTGGAGTTGGTTCCGACTCATAGTGACTCTGTACAGGGTTTTCAAGGCTGTAAATCTGTACAGGAGCAGAAAAGCGTATCTTTCTCCTATATTATATACAATTGATAACAAAAGTTAGCTAGGTAGTTTTTCTTATCCCCATTTTACAGATGAGAAAACTGATGTTCATAGAGATTAACCAACTTGCCTAAAATCACACAGCTAACTTGTGGAAAATATTTCGACTAGTTAGTGTACATGTTTACAAAGATTGTTGTTGTTGTTATGTGCCATCGAGTCGGTTCCGACCCATAGCGACCCTGTATAGGGTTTCCGAGGGTGTAAATCTTCACGGGAGTAGAAAGCCTCATCTTTCTCCCGCGGAGCACCTGGTAGTTTCAAACCGCTGACCTTAAGGTTCACAGCCCGATTCGTAACCACTACGCTACCAGAGCTCCTTACAAAGATAAAAGACTAAAAATAATGAACTACATTTAATGGGTAAAAAATTATAAGTGATTTTTCTTTGCTTTGCTTATGTTAAGTGCAAAGGAGTCAATTCCGACTCATAACGATCCTGCATAGGGTTCCCGAGGCTTTAGAACTTCAAGGCAGCAGAAAGGATCATCTATCTCCTGGGTATCGACTGGTAGGCTTGAACCTCGGATTCTGTGATTCACAGTCCAGTGCTTATCATATGGTACCACATTGTTTATGTATGTTTTCAAATTTATCTACGATGAGTATCTTTTTTTAGTAGAAAGTTATTTTTAAGATGAGAAAATTATACCTATCTATAGATGAGTTCTGGTAGCGTAGTGGTTACGACTCGGGCTGTGAACCGCAAGGTCAGCAGTTCGAAACTACCAGCTGCTCCGCGGGAGAAAGATGAGGCTTTCTACTCCCGTAAAGATTTACACC
>NW_006408984.1:144453-152076 GCF_000296735.1 Chrysochloris asiatica
TTTCTACTCCCGTAAAGATTTACACCCTCGGAAACCCTGTACAGGGTCGCTATGGGTCGGACCCGACTCGATGGCACTTAACAACAACAACAACATAGATGAGTTGGAGTCCTGGTGTGGCGTTGTGGGTTAATGCGCCAGACTGCAAAGCCATTTGAACTTCAAGGTCTGCAGTTCAAGCTCAACAGCTGCTCCTCAGAAACACTATACAGGATTGCTATGGGTCAGAACTGACTTGATGATACTTAACAACAACAACAACATAGATGAGTTGGAGTTCGAGTTCTGGTATGGTGCCACAGGAAAAGCACTTGAACCACAAGGTCTGTTTGAACTGGAAGGTCGTCGGTTCAAATGCACCAGTCAATCCTCAGAAACACTATACAGGGTTACTGTAAGTCAGAACCTACTTAACGGCACTTAACAACAACATAGATGAGTTACATATATTCACTGTGAGAGGATGATGAAAATATTTCATGTGAATTCCTTTTATTCTGTTTGTGAAACTGTCAAGATGTCCATAAGAGACGCCAATCTCAAAGCATTGCAAATTGACTCTAGTAACGAATGAGAACACTGAGAAAGATTTAAAAGTGTCTTAAATCCTCTCTTCAAATGTTTCATTTCTTTTCTAGAATAAAAAGTATTTTGGAGTAAACCTTACAAGACTTTTACGAAAATCTGAAGTAGGTCATATAGATGTGTGATCGGTGTGCAATAGGAATTCAAAAGTACATGACAATCATGTTTTGTTATGCTTTCAATTGTGACGCAAAAATTTCTCTTACATTTTGTGAGATATATGTAACATTTTAGCTGAATTTCTAGAGTCCAATTTTTGAAATGTATATTTCTGGATATACCTTTATTGTTTTGTTGTCCCATCACCATGTCATTTGTAGTGAAGGTTTTCTTCAAGCTAAAGAACAATAGAGCAGTGTAACAATGACCTCAGAGGTGGCCTAATAAACCAAACAGAAGCAATTCTACCCTTTTCCTTCTTTGACAATATCAGCAAGTTATATACACAGTATTAGGCAGTTCACTTTGCCCTCTAGGCGTCATTATGAATCAGAACTGACTCAACAGTATACAAGACCAGACCTAGGTAAAGGAGTCCCTAGGGAGTGTAAACAATTAAGCAATCAACTACTCACAGAAATGTGGCCAATTAGAACCCAGCTAGAGGCCTGATGATCTGCTTCTAAAAGATCATTTGTTGTTGCTGTTATTAAGTGTCCTCCAGAAAGCTCTGACTCATACTGACCTTGTTTAGGGTTTTGGAGGAGTGACTGGTGAGTTTGAAATACTGACCTTGTGGTTCAAATTGATCTTGAGGTCGAGTGCTTATACTACGACGCCATTCCAGGACTCCTAAACGATCATAGTCTTGAAAATCCCACAGTTGTTGTTTTGTGCAGTCAGGTTGATTCCAACTTTAATAGTGTTTCTGTATAGGACTTCCACGAGTGTCTGGTGGGGTTTGAAATGCTGACCTTGTGGTTTTCAGTCCAGTGCTTATCCTGCAGTGCACACAAGGTCTCTACCCACTAAATGCTAACAGCATTTTGCCTTCAGACATTACAAAATGTCTCCTGGGGTGAAGGGATCACCTGAGTTTGAGAAACACTGATTCAAGGAATCTGAATTGACTCCTATATGGAAAATAGATTCTAGTGGGACAAGATAAAAATAGGCAAACAGCTCAGCCGCAATGACACTTACTTAGAAGAGAATCAACCCTTGGACTTGGGTGCAACTGTTGTTGTTAGGTGCTATAGAGTCAGTATCAACTCATAGTGACCCTATGCACAACAGAATGAAGCATTGCCTGATCCTGGGCCAATCTCACTATTGTTGCCACGCTTGAGCCCGTTGCTGCCACTTTGCCAATCCATCTCGCTAGGGGTCTTCCTCTTTTTCTCTGACCCTCCACCTTACCAAACATGATATCCTTCTCCAGTGACTGGTCCCTCCTGACAATATGTCTGAAGTATGAGAGACGAATTTTGGCCAATCCGGCCTCCAAGGGGCACTCTGGCTGCACTTCTAACAACACAGATCTGTTGGTTCTTTTGGCAGCCCATGGCACTTTCAATATTCTCCTCCAACACCATAACTCAAATGCATCAATTCTTCTACAGTTTTCCTTATTCACTGTCCAGCTTTTGCATGCATATGAGGTTATTGAAAATACCATGGCTTGGGTCAGGCACACCTGAGTCCTCAAGCTGACATCTTTGCTCTTCAACACTTTAAAAAGGTCTTGTGCAGCAGATTTGCCTAACGCAGTATGTCGTTTGATTTCTTGACTGCTCCTTCCGTGAGTGTTGATAGTTGATTCAAAAAGAACGAAGTCCTTGACAACTTCAATATTTTCTCCGTTGATGAGAATGTTGTTTATTGGCCCAGTGGTGAGAATTTTTGTTTTTTTACATTGAAAGGCAATATATACCAAAGAGTGTGGTCTTTGATCTTCATCAGTAAATATTTTAAGTCCTCTTCACTTTCAGCAAGCAAGGTTGTATCATCTGCATATCACAGGTTGTTAATGAGTCCTCCTCCAATCCTGATTGCCACGTTTTTCTTCATATAACTCAGCTTCTCAGATTATTTGCTCAGCATACAGGTTGAATAAATGTGGTGAAGGAATACAACCCTGTCACACACCTTTCTTAATTTAAAACCATTGAGAGTTCCAATGTTCTGTTTGAACAACTGCCTCTTGGTCCATGTACAGATTCCTTATGAGCACATTTGCTGATAGGGCACAACTCAAAATGAAGAGAAACAGCTGTAAACATCCATTAATAATCGGAATATGGAATATATGAAGTAAGAATCTAGGAAAATTAGAAATTGTCAAAAATGAAATGGAATACATAAACATCGATATCTTAGGACTGGTATGGGCCATTTTGAATCTGACAACCACATTGTTTACTATGTTGGTAATGACAAATTGAAGAGGAATGGTGTTCATTTATTGTCAAAAGAACATATCCAGATCAGTCATGAGGTACAATGCTGTCTGTGATAGTATAATATCCATGCGCCTACAGGGAAGACCAATTAATGCCACTATTATTCAAATTTACACACTAACCACTAAAGCCAGTGAGGATGAAATAGAAGAAATCTACCAACTTCTTCAATCTGAAATTGATCAAACATGCAATCAAGATGTATTGTTCATTAGTGGTGATTGGAATGCAAAGGTTGGGAATAAAGAGGAAGGATCGGTAGTTGGAAAATATGGCCTAGGTGATAGAAATGATGTTGGAGATCACATGATAGAATTCTGCACATGCATATTGTTGTTGTTTTCAAGTGCCGTTGAGTCGGTTGCGACTCATAGGAACCCTGTATAGAGTTTCCAAGGAACAGCTGGTGAACTTGAACCACTGACCTTGCAGTTCAAATGGCTTTGCGGTGTGGCGCATTAACCCACAGCGCCACACCAGGACTGCACATGCATATTAGGTGATTGAAAATACCATGGCTTGGATCAGGCACACCTCATCCTCAAAGTGACATCTTTGAAGCAGATTTACCCAATACAATGCATTGGACTTTTCTTGTCCATGGACATTGATTATGGATTCAAGTGAAATGAAATCCTTAATAACTCTTCACTAGTCTTACTGAGTGTCTTCCAGCCTAAGGTGCTCATCTTCTGGCACTATATCAGACAATGTTCCATTGCCATTCATAAGGTTTTCAGTGGCTACTCTTTCTTCCTAGTGTCTTATTTGGAGGGTATTGCTGAAACCTGTCCACAGTGGGTCACTCCACTAGTATTTGAAATAACGGTGGCATATCTCCCAGCATCACAGGAACATGCAAGCCACTAGCATGGGACAAACTGACTCACAGAAAAACTAGGTTTGCTGTAATAAAAGCAGAGAAATAGGTTAAAGCTAGAAAAAAAAATGTGTTAAGGACTGAAAAGATCAAAATCAGCAGAGTAACTTCTCCCTTGAACATCTAGCTCTAGAAATTTCTTATTTAGAGTTACCCACAGCTTCAGTTTTTCCTATTTTCACAAAGTTATCAAATGAAGGAAATAGCTAGCTCAGTAGATGATGAATAGGTGGAGGTGGTGTTGTTAGGTGCCATAAATATGGTTCTGAGTCATAGTGACCCTATGTACATCAGAAGGAAACACTGACCGTTCCTAAAAGATATATTACTTATCAGGTTGTTACTAAGTGCTGCGGAGTTGGTTCTGACTCTGCATAAGGTTTCCAAGGAGCGGCTGGTGAGCTTGAGCTGCCAACCTTGTGATTCAAGTCATTCTTGCAGCCCAGTGTATTAGCCCACAGTGTAGGTAGGTACAAACACATATATAATTTTAGATATGTGTAGTACCTTGACATGTGGAACTAGGCCCATTAATAGAGGAATTTCTAGGCACATAGAGGCTCAGGGACAAGTGCTGTCTGCATTTGCAGGGCTGGCTTCAGGTCTTAGATAACAAATGGGTTCATGGCATGAGAGGTCAAACCTCCCCCAGTCCTAGGAGCTCCAGGATGGCAAGGCTACCTGGATGGTAAACCTGGGACAAGCTATGTCTAAATGCATCACTCTGACCAAGATCTGAGGCATGACCTCTATTCCTAGGAAGCCAAATCCCAGAGCGTATGTAACATAGAACATGGTGGGAATCTTGTGTAATCAAGATGTGATCCCCAACATCTGGCATAGTGTGACTGCTTAATCTATTCTCAATTACGTAAAAAAAATGAATGAATAAATGAATGAAGGGACACAGCTAGTTTTGCTGCTAAACAATGTATGCTATATTGGTTCAGTTTATGGTACTAGTATTGGACTAAATGACATTCTTTTTGTGAGTACAAATGGCCAATGTGCATCCTCTAAGGGCTTAAGAATGCCACAGAAATTGATGTGGTAAGCTGTTTCCTGGAGTTTTCTCCAGTAAACAAAGGAACCTATGGTTTTCCCTCCCTATAGGCCTCTAACTGCTAAGCATAATTTTTTCTCATACTTCCTAGAAAACTTCACCTTGGATTAATTAAAGAGAACTCCAAGTCATTCTCTGAGCAAATACAAATAAGATTTTGATTGAAGTCATTGGTTCTGAGGAACACTTTGTTTACTTCCACCAACATATCTGATTGCCTGGCTTGGAGGCCTCAGAGCTGAGGCTGGGCACTGGAAACCCAGGAAGATGGGAACCTTTTCTGTTGGAAATCCAGTTCTGTAGCTGGTGACCTCAAGGCTGTCACTAAAACTTTAACATTTCTTCGTTTAAACTCCCCTCCCCAATACAAACACAGAATCTTCTTTTGACTTACTATCAGTCACTACTTTACTTTTCATAATGACCCTAAATCTCATTAGGGGGAAAAAAAATTACTCCCTTTCCTTAAAACAAAGCTTGATATACATTTTCCTATCAAAAGCAACTGTGGTCACCAAGATGGTAAGACACAAGTTCTGAATCTCCCTTGAAAGTTAGGAGGATAGATGTAGGCTGGTGGTGGTGGTGGTTATGTGCTGTGGAGTCGGTTCCGACTCATCGCGACCCTGTACTGGGTTTCCAAGGCTGTAAAACTTTATGGAAGCAGAAAGCCTCATCTTTCTCTCGTGGAACAGCTGGTAGTTTCGAACTGCTGACCTTGTGGTTCGCAGCCCGATTCGTAACCACTACGCTACCAGAGCTCCTTGATGTAAGCTGGCAACAACCTTATTAAGACATTCTTCCCCTCATCCTAATGACTGTGACCTCTCAGAAGTAAATTACAGGCTTTTCATTCACAGTACCTATAAAGGTGATGAAGCACACAAACAAAGCTGAGACGAGGCAGGATGTGATTGAGGCTAGGATAGGAAGATATCAAGAGAATGCTCTGATGGATGCAAGGAAGGAAGGACCTATTGGTCTGCCAATGCATCCGCCTCAGGATTGGGGGAGCAAAGACATGATGCCTTTCAGGGACCATGCAAGCCAATCTATACATGACAAGGAGACAGGGCGTGAAGAGGTTAAAACTACCATTTGATGAGTAAGAAAGTTTGTATTTAAGCTAATGCTACTACTAAAATTTATGATAAATTAGTAGCCTTTCAAAAGCTGCCATTTGATAGAGTATCAGTTCTATAGTAGCTAAAAGCTGAAGAAAAAGGAAAAGAAATTTACTACTTAGAAAATCACTTAAAACTCTCAATTATTTGATTAATCTAGAGAATTCCTTAGTTCTAAGGCATCTGACCACAAAGTAAAACTGGAAATGTGAGAAAGCAAACTTTCAAATCCTTCAGCCGTTTTCAAGTTCCTGAACAAACAGCTTTTGTTTCTTGAGTACCACCTGTATGTAGAGCACTAAACTAGGCACTGGTCATTTCCCCTGGGCTTACAAACTATGTGGGGAGTTAGGAAATGCAAGTTTAGTTGTTGTTGTTGTTGTTGTTTTCAGGTGCCATCGAGTCAGAACCAACTCATAGCGACCCCATGCACTGCAGAACCAAACAATGTCCGATCCTGGGCCAACCTCACTACCGCTGCTACTCGTAACCACTACACTACCAGAGCTCCTTACAAGTTTAGTAGCAATACAAAAATTACAAAGCAATGTTGTCATTGTTGACTGCCTTCTAGTCAATCCCTGACTTATGGTAGCACTATGCACAAAGGATCAGGCCAATGTGATCCATCGTGTTTTCATTAACTGCTTTTCCACAAGTATATCTCCAGTCTTTCTTCCTAGTCTGTCTTAGTTTATCATTTCTGCTGAAATGTTTTCAGAATCATAAGCAACACCTATAAGCAACAAAGTCTCCACTCATTTGCAGACAGGTGTTTGTATATGAGGTGCATTGGCAAGGAATTGAACCTGAGGCCTCTGCATGAAAGGCAAGGATTCTACCACTAAACTGCTACTTAAGGCTTAAGATAAGTGCCCAGAGTGGTGCAAATTGTAAACATGAAAGGCACTCCACGGAAGGAGCTCTCACAGTGAGCTGGATGGCTTTGGAACCACAGGAAAAATGACTTAAATATGAAATAATACTGACAGTTAAACTTTTTATGAGCACTTACTGCATCAAGCAGTCCTGGTGTGGTGCTGTGGGTTCATGCGCCTGATTGCAAAGCCATTTGAATTGCAAAGTCAGTGGTCCAGGCTCACCAGCTGCTCCTCGGAAACCCTATACAGTGTGACTATGGGTTGGAATCAACTGGATGACACTTAACAACACCACCAACAACAACACATATTTTCTTATTCAAGTCTCACAAAAGCTTTCCAAAGCTTTGCACTAGCTATGTACGGTGCACAGAGCATGGTGGTATAACCAAATAAACACTCATGTTTCTTTGCATAATAAGAAAAGAAGTGGGCAGTCTGAAGCAGATAAAATTGTTAGCGAACTCACCTTCTAACATCCTGCACCACCACTATCAGTAGGTGGATTTTATCTCCATGATTATAAAATGGCATTGCATTGGCATTCCAGCAGAACGATAAAGAAAACAAGTTGTTGTTGTCAGGTGCCATCGAGTCGGAACCGACTCATAACGACCCCATGCACAGCAGAACGAAACAATGTCTGATCCTGGGCCAACCTCACTACCGCTGCCACACTTGAGTCCAT
>NW_006408984.1:152806-183587 GCF_000296735.1 Chrysochloris asiatica
GAACCCAGCTTCTCATATTATTTGCTCAGCATACAGGTTGAATAAGTATGGTGAAAGAACACAACCTTGTCGCACACCTTTTCCAATTTTAAAACCAACTGCTTCTTGGTCAAGGTACAGATTTCCCAGAAAACAAGTAACAAGTGCTAATAAAAGAAAAGCAAAACTTTCCTAGAAATCCCCAGCAGACTTCAGATTTCCTCTGTCATCCCATTCTAGTGTCACATGGCCACACATACTTGCAGGTTAGACTAAGAAAAAAAAAAAGTTAATCTTTGAAATTTGAGGATATAGTTGTTGCTGTTAAGTACTGTCAAGTTAATGAGTTGTTTCCAATTCATAGTGATCCATGTACAAAAGAATGAAACAGGACCTGGTCCTGTACCATCAAATATTCCTATACTTGAGCCTGTTGTTGCATCCACCCATTTAAAAAATGTTTTATTGTGAATTATGTGACAGTTTACATGAGAGAACAGTAGCCTTACTCTGAATAAGTTTAGGTAGGTCGTGTTTTTCTAGAAATATATCCATCTCTTCTAAGATTTCGAATTTGTTGGAGTACAACTTTTCTTAGTATTCTGTTATTATCCTTTTGATTTCATTTTTTTGCATCCATTCTTGAGGGTCTTCCTCTATCTCTGACCCTGTAGTAAGAATGATGTTCTTCTTCAGGGATTAATCGCTCCTGATAAAATGTCCAAAGTTTGTGAGACTAGGTTCCTGCTTCTAACTAGCATTCTGGATGTACTTCTTCAAAAATAGTTGTGTTCATCCTTCTGGCAATCCATGGTATATTCAATATTCTTTGCCAACACTATAATTCAAAGTCATTGATTCTCCTTCTGTCTTCTTTATTCATTTTCCAGCTTTCAAATACTTATGTTGTTGTTGTTAAGTGCCATAGAGTCAGTTCTGACTCACAGCGACCCTGTATAGGGTTTCCAAGGAGTGACTTGTGAACTTGAACTGCTGACCTTACAGTTTAAACTGACCTGTGATCCAGCATGTTATCCCACAGTGCCACACCAGGCAATTGTAAATATTGTGTCTTGGGCTAGGCACATTGTGGTCCTCAAGGTGACATCTTTGCTTTTGAATACTTTAAAGAGGTCTTTTGCAATAGATTTGCCCAGTGCAACACATCATTTCATTTCTTAGTTGCTGTTTTTGTGGGTGTTGTTTGTAGATCCAAGTAAAATTAAATCCTTGACAATTTCAATATTTTCTCTTTTTATCCTTATGCTACTTATTGGTCCAGATTTGAGGATTTTTGTTTACCAGCTGTTCTGCAGGAGAAAGATGAGGTGTTCTGCTCCCATAAAGATTTATAGCCTCGGAAACCCTGTACAGGGTTGCTGTGAGTTGGAACCGATTCCACGGCACACAGCCAGCCAGCCAAACATCTTTATGGTATCTTCTGCTTTCAGTCCAGATCCATCTTACATTAGCAATGATATCTCTCATTTCATGTCCTTTTCTGAATCTGGCTTAAATTTCTGGCAGCTCAGTGTGGATTACTGCTGAAACCATTTTAAATTATCTTTAGCAAAATTTACTTATGTGTGACATTAATAATATTGTTTGATAATTTCTGCATTCTATTGGGTCACCTTTCATTGGAATGGGAACAAATATGAATCTTTTCCAATTGGTTGGCAAATTTCTTCACATAAATGAGCGAGTGCTTCCAGTATTGCATCAGTTTGTTGAAACATTCCAATTTGCATTCCATCCATTAGTGGAGCCTTGGTTTTGTTTTTTTTCCAATACCGTCAGTACACTTTGGATTTCTTCCCTCAATACCATCTGTTCTTGATCATATGCTACCTCGTGAAATGGTTGAACATCAACTGATTCTTTTCAATACAGTGCCTCTGTGTCTTTTCTTCCATCTTCTTCTGATGCTTCCTGCACTGTTCAATATTTTGCCCATGGAATCTTTCAGTATTTCAACCTGAAGCTTGGAGTTTTCTCTTTCTCGGCTCAAGTCTCTCTCCTTTGATCTTTTCTAAGATAAAAGGCATTATATGACACACTCTTAGGAATCCCTCATAAATTGGATCAGGGTAGTGATGGGATTAAGAGTGTTGCTGTTGTTGTTAAGTGCTATTGTGTAAGTTTAGACTTATAGCAACCCTGTATAATATTTCCAAAGAACAGCTGGTGAACCACTGACCTTACAGTTCAAACTGACCTTGTGGTCCAGTACTTATCCTATAATGCCCTACCAGGACTCCTACCCTTAGCCCTCTTAATGGTTTATCACATCAAATCACACCATAGGAGATAGCTATATCTTAACTGCCAAACCACTGAGAGTCTTAGCCCAGTCAAGTTGACAGGAAACCTTCACTATCACCTATGGGAAATCACTCTAGTTGCTTGATATGCTGTCAGGATTACGAGCCTTGTCAGTGGTGGTGGTGGTGGTTGTGCGCCACGGAGTCTGTTCCAACTCTTAGTGACCTTGTATAGTGTTTCTGAGGCTGTAAATCTTTATAGGTGCAGAAAGTCTCATCTTTATCCCATGGAGTGGCTGGTAGATTCGAACTGTTGAACTTCCAGTTAGCAGCTCAGCTTGTAATCCTCTATGCTACCAGGACTCCTTTTGTCAGTATTGAGGTTGAAATAATGATAGCATTAAAAGGCAAGTGGTGGCAAAAATTGAAAACTTTTAGTCCAGGAGGTAAATATCAAGTCAGAAGAGGTGATCAGGGTCAGCACATTTGGAGATGGCAAATCAGAGAATAGTCATAAACCAGCATGCATGACAAGTCCAAGATGGATGCTTGAACTTGCAAGAAGCAGTCAAGGTTAGTCCCAGACACATATGTACTAAGGATCCAGATGCCTATAGAACTTGAGACCAGGTCTAGCTCTGACGATTTGGTGTCAGACCGTTGAGAAACTTGAATCCTGAAATACTTGCAAACCTAATGCTTGATTAGAGTACTGGTATGGCACTGTAGGGTAAACACTGACTGCAAGGTCGGCGGCTCAAATCCACCAGCTGCTCCTCAGAAGTCCTATATAGGGTCGCCCAGAACCAACTCAAAGGCACTTAGTTTATAGTGATATTTGTATATTTTGGTACCTTTGGAATATTACTAGCATTGACCTTCAACCTCTAAAGTCAAACACATTAAGAAAATGTGATGATTCCAGATTGTCAGAACATCAAAAAATCAGAAAGATGCTTTCTTTTGGGATTATTACTTTAAAATATTAGCTCTGTATTTACTATCTCATAGAGTAACTCAAGTATGAACATAAAGTAAAAGGCAGAATTAATAAAGAACTAGATACAGAAAAAAGATACAGATTGACCACAGCTGTTTTAGTTGGTAGGCTTTTCTGTGTAGTTCCTAAACTACACAGAGATTTCAGGCTTAGGTACAAAAGCAATGACTTAAAATGTGACAGCCTCCCCATGCAAGCAAGTCACCTCTCTGCTTTGATTGCATTTAAGTAGAGGCTAGGAAACTGTTGAGGAAAGAGGTTTTGGAATTATCTACTGTATGGAGTTTGACTAATAGGCTAGGAATCTGTAATTTCATAATGCTACAATGTACTCATCTGAAACCAATCTGAATTTTAGGTTCCAAGAAGAAATCTGAATGCATTCCTACCTTGAATTTGTCACCAAATAGGTGGAGAGGCTTTGCAGAGTGTCTTTCCTCCTAGAACAAATTTCCTCTTTCTCCAATTTAAAAAACATATCAGATGAGGCATTTTGGAAAACAGTTTTTTAAAATGACTTTTACACAGAAACCAAGAGAATAAATGAAATGTAAGTTTTAGGAGCTGTGTCTTTATTATTAGAATCAATAGTACTAAGCCACAGCATGCATTTGCTTAGCCTTAAAAAAATATGCACACACCACAGAAAAACAGATATACATACACAAATAGACAGTCATACCCCTGTAGACAGACATGCATACCCAACAGATAGACAGATGCCCCCTTCAGATAGACACATAGACACACGCATAGACAAATGTATATTAACACATTTGTGAAGAAAAATATATTCATATTCTTTGTTAGTGGTTGAAATTGGGAACTCTGAATTTGTTGAGTTTGAATCTCAGTTTTCCTTCTTAAACTCAGAATAAATAACTTAACATATTTATGCTTCAATCCTCTCATCTATAAAATAGGAACAATAGACTTGCAAAGATTATATATGAAAGAGCTAAATAGTTAATGGTACATAATAAATAATCAACCATTGTTGTCATTGTTGTCGACTTTTAAAAGAAAAAACACATAACACAGAAGACCTAAAATTCACTTTCATTCTGAAAGAGAGTAATTGTTAATTCTGAGCGTATCTTCCCAGTTCATCTTCGTGTTTTTGTCCCCTCCGACTCTCACTCTGAAATGACGTCATGTTCCAGCGTTCAGTATATTAATAGGTTCACGTGTGTGAACACACGTTCTTGTTCTTTTAAAGGCTAGAATACATGCCTTTATGATTAGCTAATCTGACATAAACACATATTTAGAAATAAGCTATGTGTTTAAAACTTTAGTAGTTAGCATGGAGTTATATATATATATTTTAAGTGAACAGTATTTTGTCATTCATTTTCCAATCAGGAAATGGGCCCATTGTGTGACTCTTGTGTCTCTTACTTTTGGTTGCTTTGTTTAAATATTTATGGCTCTAGGTTACATAAAAGAGTCCTGATGTGACACTGTAGGATAAGCACTGGGCTGCTAACCTAAAGATTGGCGATTCAAACCCACTAGCTGCTCCTTGGAAACCCTATACTCATAGGGTTGCTATGAGTCAGAACTGACTTGACGGCACTTAAGAACAAGTTACATAAACATATACCCAAACCAAGCCCACTTCCATCAAGTGGATATGAACGGCTATGACATAGTCAACTGCCCCATATGGTCCCTAAGGATGTAATTGTTCCAGAGGTAGATGGTCATAGCCTAGTCCGCAGATAGGCGGTGGCTTTAATCTATCAACTTTTGGTTAACAGTGGAGGTCTTAACCACTGCACTAGCAGGGTTCCTTTTTCAGGGTTACTTACCCAAAACCCCAAACCCACCGCTAGTGAGTCCCATAAGACAGAGTGGAATTGCTCCTCAAGGGTTTCTGAGACTGTAAATCTTTACAGAAGCAGATAACCTCATTTTTTTCCCCAAAGAGTGGTTGATGGATTTGAACCGCTTACCTTGCAGTTAGTAATCCAGTGCCTAGCCTATAGTGCCAAGCCAGGACTCGCCTACATAAGCATAGATGACATTAAAGCTGAAACATTCCTTTATTACACAACCTGTATTTCATTTAATAAAAGGGAAAACAAGCTCTGCTCCTCCCTGTTCAACAGGCAGCCGCAGCTTCTCTTGCAGTACCAGCCGCATCCCTGAGACAAGATGGTGAAGGTCGGAGTCAAGGGATTTGGCCGTATTGGGAGCCTGGTCACCAGGGCTGCTGTTAACTCTGGCAAACTAGAGGTTGTTGCCATCAACAACCCCTTCATTGACCTCAACTACATGGTATATATGTTCCAGTATGATTCCACCCATGGCAAGTTCAATGGCACTGTCAAGGCTGAGAACGGGAAACTTATCATCAATGGGAAGCCCATCTCTATCTTCCAGGAGCGAGATACCGCCACCATCAAGTGGGGTGATGCTGGTGCTGAATATGTTGTAGAGTCCACCGGTGTCTTCACAACCTTGGAGAAGGCTGGGGCTCACTTGAAGGGTGGTGCCAAAAGGGTTATCATCTCTGCCCCTTCTGCTGATGCCCCCATGTTGTGATGGGCGTGAACCATGAGAAGTATGACAACTTGCTCAAGATTGTCAGCAATGCCTCCTGCACCACCAACTGTTTGTCCCCCCTGGCCAAGGTCATCCATGACAATTTTGGCGTCGTGGAAGGACTCATGACCACAGTCCATGCCATCACTGCCACGAAGAAGACTGTGGATGGCCCTTCTGGGAAACTGTGGCGTGATGGCTGTGGGGTTGCCCAGAACATCATCCCTGCATCTACTGGTGCTGCCAAGCCTGTGGGCAAGGTCATCCCTGAACTGAATGGGAAACTCACTGGCATGGCCTTCCATGTCCCAACTCCTAATGTGTCTGTTGTGGACCTGACATGCCGCCTGGAGAAAGCTGCCAAATATGATGACATCAAGAAGGTAGTGAAGCAAGCATCAGATAGACCCCTTAAAAGGCATCCTGGGTTACACTGAAGACCAGGTCATCTCCTGTGACTTTAACAGTGACACCCACTCTTCCACCTTTGATGCTGGGGCTGGCATTGCCCTCAACGACCACTTTGTCAAACTTATTTCCTGGTATGACAATGAATTTGGCTATAGCAACAGGGTGGTGGATCTTATGGTCCACATGGCCTCCAAAGAATAAGAACCCCCTGGACCACCAGCCCCAGCAATGGCACTAGAGGAAGAGAGAGGCCCTCAGCTGCTGGGAGTCCTTACCCCAACTCGAATCCCCCTACACACTGAGAAACTCCCATCCTGTTTCCATCCAGACCCCCTGGAGAAGGGGAGGGGCTTTAGAGAGCCCAGTCTTGTCATGTACCATCAATAAAGTATACTATCCAGCCAAAAAAAAAAAAGGGAAAACAAGTACCTCAGTGTCTCAAATTGTAAATTTTGATGAATTGCTAGTAGTCTCTCAGGTAGTGAACAAGGTCCCTTTCCTCTGTTTGGTCTGTATTTATTTTATCCAACAGTGGGCCCCTGCTCACTTACATAGATATCTATGGTATGAGATCTTAGATAATCTGTTCTACAGATATTAGAAAGCTGGAACAAAGGACGATGGACTTCTCTTTCAGGGAAAGCTCTTGTTTACTCTGTCTGTCCTTCAGAAGACCCAATGTTTTCTCTGTGGGAACATTCTCTACCTAATACCTTCCTTTTGTTATACGGTGAGTCTACCAGGGCTAAGAGCCATCGGTCTATTTACTGAACAACTTTACAGAGTGATTCAATTGCTGTTAAATAGATTCTGATTCATAGTGACCGTATGTTTGTCAAAGCAGACATAGGCTTTTCAATGGTTACTTTTCAGAAGCAGATTGCTAGGCCTTTCTTCTGAGGTGCTTCTGGGAAGATTTAAACCTCCAATATTTCTGTTAGCTGAAGTACAAGCTAAATAATGTCAGGAAGACAACGTGACTACCTTTATTCTCCAGAGCACTAAGCTCTAAGGTTCATCTTCTGACCCTCCTGAATCTCATTTCCTTTTCCAACAATTAGTAACTGTGCTGACTCCCTTCCTCAGAGATTACCATTTGTTTTATCTCAAGGCTTTCTGGAGACAAAAATATTTCATTAGGAAGAGTCAGAGCATAGACAGGAAGTAGTTTTTGTGCATTTGAACTATGCCACTGTTGCTTTTGTTGTTGTACATGGTTTCCAAGGAGCAGCTGGTGGATTTGGACTGGTGACCTTGTGGTTAGCAGTTAGTTCAGTGCTTACCCTATGGTGCCACACCAGGAGACTAAACTGTCATACAGATGATTATTTAACTGCCTCCAAACAAAGATTCCACAAACAACTGCTAAGTGTTTCTTTTTAATATAGTCATCATTTTAATGACTACTTGCATCAGCACTGTTGAAAGAATTAATAATGAGGTAATAAGAGTAAGGGGGAGAGTCAGAGAAAAAGAGGAAGTCCCCCACAGAGATGGATTGGCCAAGTGGCAGCATCGATGGACTCAAGCATGGCAACAGTAGTGAGGTTGGCCCAGGATTGGGCAGTGTTTTGTTCTGTTGTGCATAAAGTTACTATGGGTTGGTACCGACTCGATGGCACCTAACAGCAACAACAACAACAAGAGAGCCTAGAACTAAATATGAGTGTTGGTTTTATGTATTTAATGACCAGACGTCTCCAGGATACTATTATTATATTAAATAATAAAAGATATAATAATAATGCATAATAAGAGCTAGTCTGAAAAAATCCAAGAGAAATTGGGGTACCATGCAACTATCTGGCATTTTAAGGTTATAAGAAAAGTAAAATATCTTCTGTATTTGGGTTTATATGACAATTAAATCATAAATTGAAAGATGCATTTATGTAAATTTATACATAAAACAGCAAAGAAAAAATATTGAAAAGCATAATTTCCCTAATATATAAATAAATAAGAAAATAGCCAAAGGATATGAAATAACATTTCAGAGAAGAGGAAATTCCAAATGGTCAATAGATTCATGAATAATGAAGTAAACTCAAACATAAATGGACCACAGCTTTGCCTATCAGATTGGCAACAATAACAATGTTGTTGTTGTCAGGTGCCATCGAATCGGAACTGACTCATAACGACCCCATGCACAGCAGAACGAAACAATGTCCGATCCTGGGCCAACCTCACTACCGCTGGCACACTTGAGTCCATCAATGATGCCACCTGGCCAATCCATCTCGTTGGGGGTCTTCCTCTTTATCTCCGACCCTTCATCTTACCAAGCATGATATCCTTCTCCAGCGAATGTTCCTTCCTGATGTCCAAAGTATGAGAGACGAAGCTTAGCCATCCTGGCCTCCAAGGAGCACTCTGGCTGCACTTCTTCCAAAACAGATCCATTGGTTCTTTTGGCAGTCCAAAATAACAATATCAGTGAGAAAATGTGGAAACAGATATGTCATGTATTTTTGGTGGGACTATAGTTTGGTACACTTTGTGGGTCAGTTTGACAGTAACAGTCAAAATGTAAAATATTCACTCCCTTTGACCACATAATTTTACTTTTGTGTTGTTAAGTGCTGTTAAATCAGTTCTGACTCATAGTGACCTGTATAGGGAAACCTGTATGGGGTTTCTGAGGAGCATCTGATGGAATTGAATTGCCAACTTTGTGGTTAGTATGCTTATTCTACAGCACCACACCAGGACTCCTAGAAAACATTGTATGCTATTCACAAAGATATATGTATTGTTTATTATCATTGTGAGTTGCTGAGTTGATGCTGACTCGAGGAGACCTTCAGTGTAACAGAATGGAGTGTTGCACAGATCTTCACGATCTGTGATCTGTTTGGGCCCATTGTGTGATTTTGTGTCAATTCATCTCACTGAGCGTTTCCCTGGTTATCACGAACCCCCTACTTTACCAAAGGTGATGTCATTTTCTAGCAATTAGTCTTTCCTGATGATGTGTCCAAAGGAAGCAAGGCCAACTTTTACCATTATGGTCTCTAACACTTCACTTTCATTTCTACCAGGACTGATGTTTTCAATCTTCTGGCATTCCATGATACATTCAACATTCTTTGTCAGAACCACAATTCAAACTTCTGTCTTCTTTTCCACTGTTCAGTTTTTACATATAAATGAGGCAAATGAAAAGACCATGGTTGGGTCAGGTACCCCTTGAGTCATCAAAGTGGCATCTTTGCTTTTTAGGACTTTAAAGGGATCTTTTGCAGCAGATTTGCAATGTTTGATTTTTTGACCGTATTTCCATAGGTCCTGGTCATTGATATTGTATTGTTGTTACTGCTTTTGCTGCTAAGTGCTGTCCAGTTGGTAACAACTCATAACGACCTTGTATAGGATTTCCGAGGAGCCGGTAGTGGGCTTGCACTGCTGACCTTGTGGTTTGTAGTCCATTGCTTATCCTACAGCACCACACTGTATAGATATGATCAATGAAACTTTAAAAAACGGAGGCAATTTACATGCACGTTAAAAAACAATTACACATTACAGTGCAAAGATTGAGATAATGTGCAATTTTTAAAGGAAAGCAATAGCTGTACACGTTGACAAGGAAAAATGTCTATATCTTACAAAGGTGTCCATGATATAATGCTAACTTTCAAAAAAAGTTGTACCGTTTGAAAGTGCTCAGCTACCATTACCAACTGCTCTAAAAGGGATTGCATTAGAAGGTCCTGGAAAGAGTGGAAGAAAATGTGAAACAAAACTCGCTTACTTCTATGAGCTCTTTAGGGTAAATACCTAGGAGTTGGATTGCTAGATCATAAGGTAATTCTATTTCTAGGTTGTTGTTTTTTTGAAATGCCGTATGATTTTTCTACAGTTATTTTACCATTTTATCTATCCCCCAGCAATAGAAAAGGGTTCCAATCACTCCACATCCTCACCAACATTTTCTGTTCTAATTTTTGTTTTAATCTGTGACATTTTGGCTGGGATGAGTGCATTAGAGAGATGCAAATAAAAACTACAATGAGATAACATCTCACTCCTGCTAAAATGGCACCGATTAAAAATTAGTAAACAACTGCTTCTAGACATTAATCTCTTACACTACATCCTACAAGAGTAAGTGAATGCACAGTCAGTACATGGCATGAAAATGGCATATTTGTTACACTCTAAAGCTTTCTGTTGCATGCCTTTGTCATGTCCTGGCACATTAGCAGCATTGCCATACGGCTGACCTCAGCACTGAGAAAAATCACTTTTGCAAACTTCACATAAATAGTGAAGTACTGATTTTCCATTCTTTACCAGTATGACTTTTTAAGCAAGTAAATGTGATGAATCCCTTGACAAGTTTTCCCTCTGTTAGAGATGTGTATCTTAAAACAATACTTCACTGATGTATATGAGAAGTCCAGGAGTAGGGATCTACAAGCAATATTGAATTATATTTATTTCACTGAAGAGAAGTAATCAAATTTTATTACTTATTTAATTTATTTATTCAGACATATATGCTGGGTCACCCTTTCCTGTGATACTGTATTTTGAGATGTGACCTGCTAAAAATGAATTAATCTGAGCACCAAGTTTAAATAAATTTCTATTTTGTGGGGATACAGACACTTCATTTCTTCTTGAAAAGATAAAATCTTGTGTTCAGTGGTTGTTATGATTGTAACAACACAGTGTAAAACAGCTTACCAGTACTGACCTTCTTCATTAATTTGTGTTTCCTGTTCATGAGTTAAGTCAAAAACATGCCTTTGATTTAAATATGAAAGTATGCAATTTGTGTGAATTGAAGTGTTTTCATGCTTTGTAATCATATTCATGTGTGTTAATTGCTAAGTACATCTGCAGCAAATTGAGAATTAAATGATTTAGGATTGAGTGGTTTGTAAACAAAGCAATATATAAAGCTGACTGAAGTAGCCACCCCATCTTATAATTTCCACTACTAGTTCTTCACCCTAGAAATATATTCTGGCTACATAATCCTGGGCACTTAGGGTTTCAGAACATACTTGTCTGGACACACACAACCCTGAGTACTTTCTTTTGAAGTCTACTGCACCCTTGGAAAGAATCATTTGGGAGCAGTTGTTGTTGTTTCGTGCCATCGAGTCGATTGTGACCCATAGCGACCCTGTATAGGGTTCCCAAGGAGCAGCTGGTGAGCTTAAACCACCAACCCTGCAGTTCAAATGATTTTGCAGTCTGACGCATTAGCCCATGGGCGCCACATAAGTAGGCTGCTGCTAATCCGTCAGTAAAGGAATGAGGTGATAGTGAAGTGCTGGATTTTCTGCTGCAAATAGAATTATGTACATTTGTTAAGGAAATGAGCTTTAGGGGAGCTATCTGCTTTACACAAAGATTTTTGATGAGATCCTTTAAAATATTGAGTATCTTTATGTGTATTTTCCTAGGGAGAAATAAAGCATTTTAACTGGATTCTCAAAGTGGTCTGGGATCCAAAAAGGTTAAAACTACTCCTTATGGCAAGTGAACAGCATTTAAATTTCAAAATGTCAAGTTCCTAATTTGATATTAGATTTATTTGTGGAAAGGAGTACATATAAACCTCTTTGTATTTCCTGCATCTTGCCTGAGTTCCCAGCACTTAGAAATCAATAAGGATTTGTTTGGATAAAATGCATGGATAGTAAGAGCGAGGCTTACTTGGAGACTGTCACTATTCAGACGTAGTATCATTTGCTAGTACTTCCTACATGACTCATCACCAGCATGCCATTTTGCAAGGGTTAGTAGAAAGGAGCTCTGGTAGCGTAGTGGTTAATCAGCCTGCAATCCTCAAGGTCAGCAGTTGAAACTACCAGCTGTTCCATGGGAGAAAGATGAGGCTTTCTGCTCCCATCAAGATTTACAGCCTCAGAAACCCTGTATAGGGTCACTATGAGTTGGAACCGACTCCACGGCACATAACAACAACAACAGTAGAAAGAATGAATCCCTACTGAAATGTAGAGCTAAGAATTTTGCATTTTAGATGTACATTTTGAAATTTTCATACATTTTTTTCAAGTCCAACTATCACCATTACTAATTTTTTAAATATAGTTCTTATATTTGCAAAGTCCTGGTGTAGCATTGTAGGATAAGTAGTAGATTGGTAATCGCAAGGTTGGAAGTTCAAACTCACCAGCCACTCCTTGTGAGCCCTATACAGGGTTGCTCTGAGTTGGAACTGACTCAATAGCACTTAACAACAACAAATATTTGCAAAGGTTTTACTTTCAATTCCTACAAAATTCTGTGGTTATATGTTCTTGTTATTGTTAGGTACTGTCAAGTTAGTTCCAACTCATAGGGACTATATGTACAGTAGGACAGAATACTGCTCACTTCAGCACCGTCCTCCTAACCATAGCTGCTTGATTCCATTCTCGCAGCCACCATGTCCTTCACTGGCCCTTTACTAAGCAAGATGTTCTCCAGGGACAGGTCCCTCCTGAAAAATGCTTGGCATTTCTCAAGCTGAAAGCACGGAAGAAAAATTCAAGCCTTGAATTGCAATTTATTGAAGGATTCTAATGGCAAAATATTGACCAAGGCAGAAAGCATCAAAAGAAGATGGGAGAAATACACAAAGTCATTGTACCAAAAAAAAATTGGTGGATGATCAGCTATTTCAGTAGGTATTGAACAGATGGTGTTGAAGGAAGAAGTCCAAGGTGCACTGAAGGCCTTGGTGAAAAACATGCCACCAGAATTGATGGAATACAAATGGAAATGTGTCAATAAACTGATAATAGCTCTGGAAGGACTCTCCAGTCTCTGTCAAGAAATTTGGAAGACATCTACCTTGCCAACTGGCTGGAAGAGATTCATAGTTGTGCCCATTCCAAAGAAAGGCGATTCAAAAAATGCAGAAATTATCCAATCATATCATTAATATCATACAGAAACTTTTACTGAAGATAAATTCAGTAATGGTTGCAACAGTTAATTGATAGAGAACTGTTTGAAATTCAAGCTGGGTTCAGAAACGTGGGTGGAATAAGAGATAGTTTGTTAGGTCCCATAGAATCCGTTCTGACTCACAGCAACCTAATGTACAACAGAATGGAATACTAGCCGGTCCTGTGCCGTCCTTACAATTGTTTCTGTTTGAACCCATTTTTGCAGACACTGTGTCAGTCCATCTAATTGAGGGTCTTAGTCTTTTGTGCCAACCTTCTATATTCCAAAGCACAATGTCCTTCTCTAGTGACTGGACCCTCCTGATAACATGTCCCAAGTACATTAGATCAGGTCTCCTTGTGGTTAAGTGCCACTGAGTCGATTCCAACCCAAAGTGACCCTGTATAGGGTTTCTGAGGAACAATTGGTGAGCTTGAACCACTGACATTGCGGTTCAAACCAACTTTGCAGTCCAGCGCATAAATCCACAGTGCCATACCATACTAGTTTCTTATTTCCTTTCTTTCAATAAAAAAGAATGATATCCTGTGAAGTTTATACACAGCTTCCAGTTTAAACATTCCAAAATAACCCAAGCTGGTCTGTAACTGCAGGAAACCAGAATGATTTGAACTGCAGTTGTCTTTTCTATCTAAATTTACATATGTTGCGGAGCATCTCACCACCTCAAAGCAAAAGGAAGAGGATTTGTTTTTTCTTTCTAAAGCTGCAGCATAACTCACTGAATCAGCAAATATTTTCACCTATTATACTCTAGAAAACAACAGGACTTGAAGGTCTTCTGTTCACTTAGGTCTTCCTCCCACCCGGACTGTACCATTTAATCCTAGATATTAGGGTGATTCAAAAGGATAGGGAATAAGTTACTAATTGCCCAAATCTCTCCCCACCCACCCACACTCTGCATGGTAGCTCTTGTTACTTTCTGTTAAAATGATAATATAAATTAGCTCAAGGGTTTGCTTTGCTTGCAAGATCATGCCATGGGAGCCCTGAACTTTGGACTGCAGCTGGGGATGATGTAAACAACAGGGCTATAAATACCAGAGTTTCCCTGCGGCATTGTGGAGCTGTGCAGCTGAGTGAGGAGAAAGGAAGTCGATACATTGGAAGGGATTTTGTAAGTAGAAACTTTATTTTTGTATAACTTGATTCTTGCAGGGCTTGGTAGATATTTTGAGTCTGATCAAAATCTTTATTTCCTTAGATTAATTTTTGTTTAAAAAAGGTGTGAAACAAAATAAAAGGAGTATTGAGAGAACCCCAATTTGAAGTTGAGGGCTATCGGCTACAGTTCTTGTAGATTTCTACTCGGCTTTCTGCAAGTTTAGGATGAAGATGAAAGCAGGGAAGGCTGCAAGAACCTAATGGTTTTGCTTAGCAAAACGTTGCTGGTGTTATATAGTCAACACTACGCTGCACTGCACTGCAAATCACAAGTTCAAACCTACCAGCTGCTCCTTGGAAACCTTATACAGGGTTGCTATGAGTCCGAATTGACTGGCAGTGGGTTCCAGTGAATACAACATGCTCAGACTGAAATATTTCCCTTTGAAATAGAGTGTGAACTATAAGGGCAAATAAAGAGCCCCATGGATATGAAAACAGACTGAAATATGCCTATTCTAGTGTCCTATAGAAAAGCCCAGGGATATTGTGAGCAGTTCCAGAGGGGTAAAACAGGTTGGGGAGGGGATGAAGGGATAGCAGGTTTGTTTCACAGGCAAAAGTCACCCCCAAAAGAGCTAAAACTTAGGTCAGAATCAGGTGATCTGTGACACAAAGATTTGCAATTTAAATGAGGAGTGGGTATTTTCAAGAGAAAAAGCAAAGAATATGAGATGTGGGTTCAAGTTCAGGGGAGAAATGGAGAAGGCTCTTCTCCCTCACCCTCTCCCCTTTCTGTTTTCTTTCTGGAACTGCTCACAATATCCCTGGACATTTCTGCGGCACTCTAGAGTGGACATATTTCAGCCTCTGCCTTTGGATCCCTGGGACCATAGTTCTCACTTTTTCAGTGGGAGTGGATAGTACTGACTATGTAAGATCTAGGCTTTGGGATAGCGAAGTTGTGAAATCAGTGAAGTTCACAACTATTTTCAATTGTTGTCGCATCAATTTCCAGTAAATCTAATTTTGTTGTTTCTATTTTAAATTGTTCAAATTCCCCCAAATAGTCAATAGGGTGTTTGTTCTGCCTTGTTACATTTCTTTTTTAACACAGTAAGTTTTGGATTACAACAAAAGAATTGTTGTTGTTAAGTGCCGTTGAGTCAGTTCCAACTCATAGCGACCCTGTATGGGGTTTCTGAGGAGCGGCTGGTGAGCTTGAACCGCTGACCTTAAGGTTCAAACTGACCTTGCAGTACAGCGCATTGATCAGCAGCAGTATACAGGAAAACCTGAATGTGTGAAGTCTATACCTCTCTGTCAATAGTTTTAGTTATCTCTTCATGAAAAACAAAATGCACGAAGTGAGTGAAATTTTCACCAGTTAGAAACATTCGCAATATGGTAACAGCAATGTGAGGCAATCAAGTGTGGACTCTACGCTGATATTTGTATAACTAGTGAATTCACATTTTAAAAAGCAGGGAAATTCCAGCCACAGTAACATAAATGTTATTGTTAAATGCCAGCAAATAGGTTCCGACTCATAGCAACCCTGTTTAGGGTTTCCAAGGAGCAACTGGTGGGTTTGAGCCACCAACTCTTGGTTAGCAGCCCAGTGTTTATCCTACAGCACCACACCAGGACTCCTAGTAATAATTAAAGTAGCTTTTTTTTTTTTTTTTGCCATCTTGTTATTGTTAAGTGTCGTGGAGTCGGTTATGATTCACAGAGACCCTGTATAGGGTTTCCCAGGTTGTGTATCTTCATGGGAGCAAAAAGCCTCCTCTTTCTCCAGGTGAGAGGTTGGCAGGCTCCAACTTGTAGTTGGAGTTCCCAGTCCAGTGCTTATCATATGAAGTCATCTTAGGAAACAAAAAACAACCAACCAAAAACGAACTGGCTGGCTGCTAAAGTTTTTGCAAGGTGACCTACCTAAAAACATATAAATATATTTTTCAGTGGCTAAGAGGTCGTCCTTTATTTAACAGAATTGATTTGAATCCAGTCTGTCTTGTGACTTATTCCAGTATGGACTTGGGCAAGATGCCTGGACTCTGTCTTAGCCATTGTTTCCTCTACTGCAGACGGGGGGTAATGGTCACCTAGCTGTGTGACAAGCTGACATAAATATAAAAGGGCTGAGCACCACCTGTATCTAATTCTATATTTATTATGCTCACTAAGTGGCAGCTCTAACGTGGCACTGTAGGTTACATGCTGGACTACCATCCACAAGGTCATCTGTTCAAACTCACCTGCTGCTCCCAAAGAAATATGAGGAGACCCTGTATAGGGTCACCATAAATCAGAGTCAACGTATTTGCAGTATGTTTGGTTTTGATTTTGATACAATAATGATAATTGTATCAATATTAATACTATCCTAAAGAAATTTCCTATTTTTTAAATACTAGAATTCTAAAAAAAACATTAGAATAAGTCATTTAATTTATCCCTCCTTTCCTTTAGTTAGACTCTCATCATATATCCTATATAGGTAAGAATTCTGAGCCTTATTTGATCTAATTTTGGTTTTTCTGCTTCCTCTTAATTCTGGGCTTACACTTGTTGTTGTGAAGTGCCTGCCGTTGAGTATAGCGACCCTGTATCGGGTTTCCAAGGAGCAGCTGGTGAGCTTGAATCACCGATGACTTTGCAGTCTGATGCATTAGTCCACAGCGCCACACCAGGGCTCCCCACAGTTCCCCAATATCTCAGTGTTTGACCTTTTTAAGTGTCTGAAAATGCATTAACGTCCTACTTCTGTTCTTTCTTTGCAGACTTACTTCAAAACTAGCATGACATGCTAAGGTGGATTTTTCTTCTTCTGCTCACAGATGTGAATGTGTTGTTTTATCATCGCTTCCCCCAAATTCATCTCCTTTATTTGTATCTCTTTGCAGAGAGCTAGATCTAGTTTTGAGGACTTTTCTGGTCCCAAGTCTAACCTTTAGTTTCAGGTATCTGCCAATTACCTATTTGTGCACGTATCTAGTCTGTAAGTTAGTTGTACTGTAGTGGCTTGCATGTTGCTATGATGCAAGAAGTTGTTGTTGTTATTGTTAGGTGCTATCGAGTTAGTACCGACTCACAGCGACTCTTTGCTCAACAGAGTAAAACACTGCCCGGTCCTGCACCAAGCTCACAATCAGTGCTGTGTTCGAGCCCATTCCTGCTGCTGCTGTGCCAATCCAGCTCGTTGGTGGTCTTCCTCTTTTTTTTGCTGACCTTCCACTTTACCAAACATGGTATCCTTCTCCAGGGACTGGTCTCTCCTGATAATATGTCTGATGTATGAGAGACAAAGACTGGCCATCCTGGCTTCCAAGGAGCAATCTGGTTGTTCTTATTCCAACATAGATCTTTTTGTTCTTTTAGAAATCCATGGTGCTTTTAATACTCTCTCTAACACTACAGCACAAATGCATCAACTTTTCTATTGTCTTCCTTATTCACTGTCCAACTGTCATATGCATATCAGGTTATTGAAAATACCAAGGCTTGGGCTAGGTGCATCGTACTCCTCAAACTGACATCTTGGCACTTTAACACTTTAAAGAGGTCTTGTGCAGCAGATTTGCCTAATGCAATACGTCGTTTGATTTCTTAACATTGCTTCCATGACTGTTGGGGTTGATCTGAGCAAAATGAAGTCTTTGACAATTTCAATCTTGTCTCCATTTATATAGATGCTGTCTATTGGTCCAGTTGTGAGGATTTTTGTTTTCTTTACATTGAGGTGCAACCTTTGCATTCCAATCACCAGTATTTATCAATATATCTTGATTCCGTGTTTGATCAATTTCAGACTGAAGAAGTTGGTAGAATTCTTCAGTTTCATCTTCACTGGCTTTAGTGGTTGGGGTGTAAATTTCAGTAACAGTGATATTAACTGGTCTTCCTTGTAGGCTTATACATATATATTATCCTATCACAGTCAGCCTTAAACTTCAAGACAGTTCTTGATATGTTCTTTATGATGATGAATACAACACCATTCCTCTTTAATCTGTCACTCCCAGCATAATAAACCATGTGATTGTCAGATTCAAAATGGCCAATACCAGTCCATTTCAGCTCACAAATGCCTAGGATATTGATGTTTATGTGTACAATTTCATTGTTCACAATTTCCAATTTTCCTATCTTCATAATTCATACATTCCATGTTCTGATTATTAATGGATGTTTACAGCTGTTTCTTTTCATTTTGCATTTTGCCCCATAAGCAAAGAAAGGTCTTGAAGGCTTTACTCCATTTGCATCATCAGACTCTACTTTGAGGAGGCAGTTCTTCCCCAGTTGTATTTTGCATCCCTTCCAGCTCATCTTTGACACTATACCTGACAGTACTCTGGTGCTCTGCATCATGGTCCAGTATTCAAATTTCTGGTGCTGACAGTATTCAACTGCTATTCATAAGGTTTTCGGTGACTAAGTGTTTGGAAGTAGTCTGTCTCTCCTTCTTCCTAGTTTATCTTTGTCTGGAAGCTTAGTTGAAACATGTCCACTGTGGGTGACCCTGCTGGTATTTAAAATACCCATGACATAGCTTCCAAAATCACAGCAACTCACAAGCCATCACAGTATGACACACTGACCGGTGAGTGGTGAGTGAGTGATGGATGCTAGAAGTTAAGCCACCAATATTTCAAATACCGACAGGGTCACCCTGGTGGACAAGATTCAGTGGAGCTTCCAGGCTAAGATTAGGAAGAAAAGCCTGTTAATCTGCTTTTGATAATTAGTAAAGGAAAAACCTGATGGATCACAACAGACTATTACTTGACGTAGTTCTGGGAGCTTAGTGACTGCCGTGACTGCTACAGCAGACTTAAGTGTATCAACAATAGTGAAGATGGTGCAGAATGAAGCAACCTTTCCTTCTGTCATACTAATGGTCATGTTGAATCAGAGTTGACTTAGTGATAACAACTTCTAACCTTTTGCCTTCCCCACTCAGAGGACATATTTTGCTTGAAAAAGTGCGGCTCATCACAGGAATTTCCGGAAAGCAGTTGTAGTAAATAAACAGAACTATCAAGTGTAGATTTCATTGAGTTTTAAATGGTATATGGGACAGTGATTTGTGATACTTCTCAGTCAGATTTTTCCCACTTGATCCATATTTATCTTGGGAGTGGTACTATGGCAAGGAGCTTTATATCTGAAGAGATTTAAATAATCTAATATCAACATAAATATTATGTTATTCTGTGGTGCTGTAGAATAAGCACCCAACCGCAAGGGTGGTTTGAATCACAAAATCAGCAGTACAGACTCACCAGCTGCTCCTCAGAAACCCTATACAGGGTCGCTATGATTTGGAATTGGAAACTAGATGGCACTTAATAACAGCAACAACAAAAACATAAAACTAGCCTTTGAGGAATAAGAGGAGTGTAAGGGAGCCACACACAGAGCATTACAAATGTAGGAGACTGACTGAAGATTTATGTTGGTACACTGCCCTCACTGTCATCTCCCTGCCCTCTGGGGTCTCTGTCTGATCCTTGTCATTACTGTACAGAGTCCCTTTTCTTTCCTTCGACTGACAGAAGAGGACAGGATGGAGGAGTCAGTGTGGTGTCTCTCAACAAATTCAGGTTGTGTTTACAGAATGTTATTTGGTTACAGAATCTGCATATCAGTATTTTTCCAAACATGTGTCTTCTGTTAGAGAAATATTTGACTGTCTCAACAGAAAAATATCCATTATATGCTTTTCTAAAGTACTTTGCTAAACCGGATAGTTAAGAGGTTCTTTGTCAACTCCCCAGCCTCTGGCTGATACCTTCCCCTTTAGAGGAAGATTTAGTACAGGGAGGCCCAACATGGAGAATCCACGGACAATGTATTTATAGGAAGTATACTTGTATCTGCTGGATGTATAGAAATACATAATGTTGGCATATCTGTGAAGATAATAGAAAGGTGGTTTTTTTTTTGTTTTTTTTTTTTTTGACAGGATAATCCCAACAATGTGGAGACGCCTGGGACTTACCCTGGCTCTCTGTCTCCTCCCTTGGGGTGGAACAGAGAGCCAGGAACAAAGTTCCTTTTGTAAGCGACCCCCAGCTTGGAGCATACGGGGAGAAGATCCAATGCTGAACTCGAATGGTTCAGTGACCGTGGTTGCTCTCCTTCAAGCCAGCTGACACCTGTGCATTCTGCAGGCATCTAGGTAATAAGAGTCTTTCTGTGGTCCACACTTTCTTATAGGGGAAAATGTGTAATAAGACTGAAGAGGTGCATTCATTAAATGTATTTTTAAGAAAGCAAATAAACAAAAATTACATGTTTGTAAAGAACATGCTAGAATAAGTAAGGGTAAAGGATATACACCAAAATGTTTATAGTGATTTCCCTGGGTTATGACATCTTTTTCTTTTTTTGTGTACCCACAATTTATAAATTTCTACCAAATATACATTACTGTACACTGATGAAGTATACTTCCAAAAATGGATTGATTACATCAACATAAGAAACATAAAAAGAGTGCTTTCCCAAAGTACAATAAACATTAGATATGCCATCAAAAGTCTTGGGTAAATATATATTAAGAATATAGAATATAACAAAAAAACTTGTTGGGTTACTTATCAAATATTTATTGTGTAGAATTCTCTGTATATGTAATTGATTTGTGGACTAAATGAGCTAATGTTTGTACAAAGATTTAACATAAAGTTTTAAATGAGTATAGATTTTCAATAAATAAGTTTTAGAATCTTAGAGTAATATAAAGAAGTATGAATAAGTGAAAAATAGTAAGGAGGTGAGTTTCATTTACAAGAAAAAACAGGGAGTGGGAAGAAGAGAAAATAAATGAGTAAGTGAGGTTATTCATTTTATGTATCTTCCTCAAATATTTTAGATTGGAAGACCTGCGAATAAAACTGGACAAAGAAGGCTATTTTAATATCTCCTATGTCATTGTTAATCATCAAGGACCTGCTTCTCAATTAAAGTACATGCATCTTAAAGATAAGGTTTCAGAGCATATTCCTGTTTATCAACAAGAAGAAAATCAAACAGATGTCTGGACTCTCTTAAATGGAAACAAAGATGACTTTCTTGTATATGACAGGTATGTACTCTCTTCTCTCTCTAATCTTACAACCATTTAAAAGATGCTATTGTGGTTTAAGGAGCTCTGGTAGCATAGTGGTTACGAATTGGGCTGTGAACCGCAGGGTCAGCAGTTCGAAACTACCAGCTGTTTCGCAGGAGAAAGATGAGGCTTTCTGCTCCCGTAAAGATTTACAGCCTTGGAAACCCTGTACAGACTCACTATGAGTCGGAACCGACTCCATGGCACTTAACAACAATTGTGGTTGTGGTTAAGTGCCGTTGAGTTGGTTCCAACTCATAGTGACTTGGTATAGGGTTACCAAGGAACAGCTCCTTGTAGTTTACATCCAATGCTTATCCTTCAGTGCCACACCAGGACTCCATTTAAAAGATACCTGCTTTATATTTAAATAGTAAGTGACATGAAATGACATCTGCTTCTTAAATTACCAAATACTCAGTTTCAAAATGAGACCATTAAAATATTTGGTTTTAGAATTTTTGAAATGACCATTTGGAAAGTAAAGCACACAAAAGAGTTTATTCCAGTAGGGAAATAAGAAAAATGGACTCTGTTTATTTTTCTCTGTAAATTGACATTTGGATTAAATAAAAAGGATAAATTTATATTTCACATATAATTTTAATTGAAGTATTTTGGCTTGTCATTAATTATAATTTTAAGGTTACATATTTGATTTCTTTAACTGTAAATGTTTTAATCATTTAGGTATAATCTGAACTAATTTGCTTTTGATTGCATGAACAGATGAAGCATTCATATTTTTAGAGAATCTCAATGAATACATTACCTGCTGTTACCAACATTTCTAGTTGGTATTCTGGCTTTATTTTTAATTTTAATTCTTCAGAGAGGATGGGCCAGACTCTCCCTAAACCTAAGCCTTACCTGGTCTTACACTAAATATTTTTTAATATTATATTCTCATAGGCCTCTAAACTTCAGTAGCAACAGCACATACTGGGTAAAATGTGGGCAAGAAGGACATTTCAACCCTACCATTTCTGAGACTACCAAGTGTTATAATTCTACTTTCTTAGTTGTGCTGAAATTTTTGTTGCATCAGGCAAATTTTAAAATAAAGAGCAACTAGCCAAGTAAGACTTGAGAATCGTTTTGTTGCAATTTCTTCTTGTGTGGGTTTGACTACACGGCCTGAAGCAGTTCTGAAAAGGTGATGTATTTCCCTGGTCTGATGGTGCTATGGAACCCTTCTGTGGCACTATAGTATAAGCGGAAGCTGCAAGGTCAGTTTGAGCCACAAGGTCAGTGGTTCAAACTTACCAGCCACCCATTGGGAACCCTATACTGGGCCATTATGAGTCAGAATCGACTTGATGACACTTAACGATAACAAAATGGTGCTATAGGATCAGCATGGGACTGTGAACCACTAGGTAGTTCAAAGTCACCAGCTGTTCCTTGGAAACCCTACGCATGGTCTCTAGGAGTCAGAACCGAGTAGATGGCACTTAATAACAATAATCTATCATAAGGCAGTGATTTGGGCATTGGTAGAATTTATAAGTCAATTACAGAATGATTATACCACACACACATTTAAAATCCTATATAGGGTTGCATAGCTATAAGACTCCTGGTGTGATGCTGTAGGGTGAGCACTGGACTGCGAACCACAAGGTCGGCAGTTCAAACCCCCCAGCTGCTCCTCAGAAATCCTCTACAGGATCTTTGAGTCAGAATTGACTCGATGGCACTTAACAACAACAACAACAACATGTCTATCACATTTCAGAACGCTATTATTAGACTAACTGTAGTCTTGCTCTGGCATTACTTGGCATGAGTGTTAGGAAGCTTTTTTGTAGACTCCATCTAAGGAAATTAACTGAAGATATAAAAGGGAACCATTAAGCCTACCTGTCCCAGACAGTTCTTTAAAAAAATATTTTATTGTGTTTTATTTGAAAGTTTACACAGAAAATTAGGTTCTATTTCATAATTTTTACATAAAATTTTAGTTACAATTTTCACAATAGTCTTATTTCTGTTTGTTCTGTTTCTATTGCTCTAGTTTCCCTGCCCCTCTTTACTTTGTTGCTCTGCTCTTAGGTAAATGTTGATGGTTTTTCTCATATAATTAAGGGAACACAGTACTCATGGGTATTTATAAGTCAATCTATCATTTGACTGATCACAGTGATCGCAGACAATTCTTGAGTCGGCTCATGACACAGAAAACATTGTGATAATGTTGCATTTGTCATTTTTTTTAGATGTGGTCGTCTTGTATATCATCTTGGTTTGCCTTACTCCTTCCTAACTTTTCCATATGTGGAAGCCGCCATTAAGATTGCTTATTGTGAAAAGAAATGTGGAAACTGCTCTTTCCTGGTATTTTTCTCAATTATTCTTATGGGAGAAAAGAAGTAGTTTAAGAGCTATCTTGTTAAAGTTTCGTGGCCAATTAGCTAATCAGCATTTCTGTTGGTGTACTAAAAAGAAACAACAGTAATTTGTATAATTATATACATTTCCTGTTCTGTAACATGGAATTCAAAACATCTTTTCAAGGTCCATATTGCTGCCTTTGACTACAAGATTAAAAAAAATAAATATAGGTTGCATTGTTGTGAAGTCTTTACTTCACAGCCTGCCCACACTCTAGGTAGAATTTATTTCAAAATAGAATAAATTATCTATTCATTGTTAAGATTTATTTCCCAACAACTATGAGAATATTTATTTCTTATTATGAAAAATGCTCTATTTAAATATCACTTATAAAAAGGAACTCAAATAATTGACTTTAATTTGTATTAACTAGACTTTTTTTTCTTCATATTGATAAGAAAAATACTACCAAGTAACGCTTCGTTGGTAGAGCAAGTTGGCTAAACTTTAACTCAGGTTGTAAAGGATATGAATTTTATTTGTGAGTTGTACTTCTTTCAGTTCTAAGAAATCCACCTCAAATAATAATGAAGCAGATCCAGGATGCCACTGATTATATGAAATGCTGTTTTATATGTTACTAAGAAAGGAAATTGCTGCCAATTAAAATAGGACGCACTGCCCTACTACCATCAATAATAGAAGGCATTCTATTTTAGATAGTTTTAAAGTGTGAAAAGAATGTGCTTATTAGAATCAATGATATCTAGTAATTTGTTTTTCAAAACTAGACTGCTACAGCTATTTGTGCTGTTTAATCATTGAGTATTTAGAACATCTCATATGAAATTGTAATCAATTATCAAATTGTTTATAAGCCTATAATCAAATATCATTAAGTTCTTACTTAGAAGTAGTTCAGAAATAACTAAGAAATTTACTGTTTAGTATCTGTAGGCTAATAAATAATGAAACTTACAAAACACTGATAACTTCTATAACACCAAACCATACCATTTCATGAGCTTTTAGTCTCTGAAATTGGTTTTGTAATTTTATCTACAAGTCAGCTTAGTCAAGGTTCAATTTTACCTTGTGATACTGATAGACTTTAAGTCTATGCTCTAGAAACATAGAAACAAAACAACAGAGCAAGACTTTCAGCAAATTAAAGACGTAGAGTCATGCCGAATGGAATGCCGTGGTCAATGGGAGACAGGCAGTAAAAGGCTCTTCCCAGCTGACAGCACTACAGCAGGGATGCGTTTGCTTTGGTGAATTATCAAAATATTTCCTGGAATATGAAAAATGACCAGTTTTTAGCAGAGAGAGTTTTTAGCAATTTTATCAGTGAGAAATTAGTTTGCTTCCGAATACAGCACTAGATTAGATGCATTGTTGACACAGGTGTGAAAGGTTCCATGTAGGTTAATTGATTTTAGGATATGAGATTTGGTTGCCTTTACTGAAATGTAAGTTCTTTTAAACAAGTTTATGTAGTTTTGCTTCTGCAGATATAAACTATGAAAGAGTTTTGACTTCTTTTTAAGCCTCAGGCAACTCCCAAATTCTTCTTCAAAATTTCTGAAAACTGAGATATTGTTCTTGATAAGAAAAGCAAAATTTGAATTCTGAACCTGAACAAATTTAATTGTATATTATCTATTTGCAAAATACTAAAATTACTTCATTTGAGAGATACTTTAGGATTTTTTGATTAAATGTAAACTTTTAACAAGAGACATTTTATAATTAACTATAAATAGGAGCCAAACTTAAATAGGAAGTCTCTATGTTAAGACTGACAACGTTCTTTTCTCATTAATTTAGTGATAAGGAAAGAAGAGCAAGCTCAATATTAACTAGTTGGAATTTCATATATGTTAGTTATTCAAATCATTTTTCCATGCATTACTGTTAAACCTATAATTTAATAAGTGATTTATTCATTTGTTCCAGATTCCTGAAGATGAAATCTGTAAAAACAAATCTTTGGCAAATGTGGAAGAATCGGAGGACCCTAAACCACAGTACGATCATCATCACCATCACAAGCATGGGCATCAGCATCTTGGGAATAGTTCTCATACAAACACTTCTCAGCATCCTTCTGCAGGTCTTTATCACCGCTATAAGCACAAGGACCACCAAACAGAGGGTCACCCTGAGAATAGAGATATGCCAGGAAATGAAGGTTTACAACACACCCTTTCACAAAGGCAGGCCTGACGAAAGGGTTGTATAAATAAATTACTCTGAAAGTTATACAAAGATTCAGAGTTGGCTCCTAACAGCTGATGCTGACATTGTCGACACCTGATATTTGCAAACACAGGGTCTGCCGTCACCTGACAGTGTAAAGAAAACCTCCCATCTTTATGTAGCTGACAGGGACTTCTGGCGGAGGAGAATGTCATTGAATCTTGACAGTGACGTTTGCCTCTACCTGCCTGACAGGGAAGTCAGCAGCTTAAGACCATAGAAGCCAGAACCAACTGAAGCTGAAAAAATACAGCAGAAATGTGAAAATGACCTACTAAGTAAATATTTAAAGTTGGATGTACTCCCCAAGTCAGTCTGGACACAATTTCTCTCCAGCACTTTCATAAGCTACCTAGCAAATTGTGATTAAAAATAGAAATTGGATTTATACAAACATGGAGACTCATTGGCTTCCAAATTTGAAAATCGATGTCACAGGAATTTGGACCTAGACCATATTTGGTTACTACAAGGCAACTGAAAGGTGATGGCAGCTTTTGGCCAATATGTCTTTCTTCTTCTTTTTCCAGCGTTCAATTTGCTTTAATGAGAACAGAAACGTAAACTATGATCTAGGGGTTTCTGTTGGATAGTTAGCAACTTAGAATGGAGGAAGAATAACAAAGACATATTTTCCATTTTTTCCTTACCTCTTTTAATTGTACATTTTAAACTGATTAAAACCTTAAAGAAGTGCATTTTTTAAGATTCAGAAATACTTCACACATGGATATTTTGCTAAAAACACTTCTACAATTACAGTTTAAATTGAAGTGTATCCTTCTTTGTATGTCTAAGACTTCTTACTTGATTTTTAATAACAATATGAATGAAGCCTTTGGATCTTCTTTTCTAGCACTTTATCATACCTTTAAAATCTGAGAGTACCTGTTTGAAAACCTTGAAGGAGAAGATCAAAGAGCATTGTGTAACTGTTTAAATAGTTTTCCATAGTCAATGATGGTTCAATAGGTAAACTAAGTCCTGTGAACCTGAACTCTTTTATGGTTAATTCTATTAAGCAAAATACACAATTGGCTAAGGTGATGTTAATTTGTTTAAATAAATGCAATTAAAAAAACAAGTTTAAAGTTGCCTTCTTTTTTTCATTGTTGTGATTAATTAAGTAATGAGCTTTATTGAAAACAAAAGTGAAATTTTCAGCAGCTTTTAAAGAAATAGTAAATAATGAATTTACTGCTGTACTCAAAACCGTCTACGCTTAACGTAACTATCTTTTGTAATAGGCTTAAAGGGAGAATCTTTGGCAAGAGAAAGACGTTGCTCTAAATCGTGAATGGTATTTCGAAGAGCTGCAATTTCCTTGTTTTTTTCTTCTTGAAGATGTTGAAGCTTCTAAATGGAGCAGAAAAATTTTGTTATTGAAACTTAGAAAAAGCAATATTAAGTACAAGGAGCAATGAAACAACAAACACAGTTCTGATTTAAGTAGCTATTTTTAAAAGACCTTATTTTGAAAAGTCTATAATTTCTGGTTTGAGGGGCTTAATACCTTACAGCTGCTATAAGGAAACAAATGCGCGTTAGCACCCACCGCTCAATAAGTCTAAATTATAAATCATATAAAGGAGTTGAACCAAAAGAAATCTAAGTGTCTAAGTAACTTCAAAATAGTTAAGTTAACTTTAGTTCAAAACAAATAGAGGATTTTAAAAAATGCTTTAATTTATTATTCAAATGTTTTAGTTAAAATTGAGAATTACTTTTTTTTGAGAAGTACTTTTTAAGATTATTCAAAACCTACTATGTTTCTGATCATATGTATTTTAAGAAACAACTGTTAACTATATTGTAATTAAATACTAGATAATTTTTATAGAAACACACTAAGAAATTTTATTTTCTTAACCAAATCATGGGAGGAAAAACTCACATACCCTTCTGTAGATACTTTGGGGCAAAACAGTAGAATCTAGATATGATTTTGTTGATTTCGTCTGAACTCTTGCTAGTTTGGCATCAAACTATTTAAAAACAAACAAACAAACAAACAAACACGTTTTAAAAAGTTACTGAGATCACTTAATAAAAATATAGACTTTGACATGTAATCTTTAAATAGAGTGAAACTCTGTGTAGCATATGACAAACAAAAAGTTTCCATTAAGCAAATTTTTCAGAAAGAGCAAAAAAATGCTCCAACAAAATTAACTCAGACTTCATGTTAAAATTACCTGGGGAACTTAAAAAAAAAAAAAAAAAATTATTGTGAATTGAGTGAAGGTTTTATAAAGCAGATCATCCGTTTTATATTTAAGAAATCATATACTTGGTTTCATTACAATGGTTTCAATCCCCTCCAATTACCATCAGGTAGCCTACTTCCTCCCGGTGAGGGTGAGTCTTGTTTCCATTTCACCTACATTCCCAAACCTCTGAATTTTGTTCTTAAGTAAATGCTGCCTTTTTGATCTTGTATGGTTTTTCATTCCTTTGTGTGCCTACCTCACTACCATTGTTGTCCCCCCTATAGCCTGGGGGAACTTTTGTTGTTGTGAGTCTGTTCCAACTCATAGAAATGTCTAGGTACTATCTTAGAGGTTTTGAGGTGGAGTCAAGCATCATCTTTTTTTCAAACTACCAGGTGATTGAGAATCTATTTTAACTTAAAGACAGGTAAAAATATATCCACACTACTATCTGAAAGAATTTAGTATAAGTAACAGCCAAGGGAGTAAAACTCATACACTCTTATGTAGAAACTTCGAGGTTACACAGAATTTGGATATTTTGTTGATTTCGTTTGAATCCTTACTGATTTGACATTAAACTGAATTGAGTTTAAAAAACCTAAAACTTGTCATTGGTCATTTACATAGGCCATTTCTTTTGCAAAACTTTCCATTAAAACTCTTTCTTTCAGATTGAATGTAATAGTATAGCCTCCCTGAAAATCAAGAATAAACTGTTATATGTGAGATTGTGTACTGTTTTGGAGAAAGAGTTAGTTACAATGAGGATAAATAACAGAAGAAAGAGTACAGCATACCATTTAAATAATAGATGGGCTAGGTCAGTGTTTACAGCATGAATGGCGAATTCCTGACCAGTGGATCAGAAGTGGATGGGGGATCTTGAAACATGGCCTGTCATATCTCAGTTGGCCCTCAAACCTCTCTGCAGTTGGTGAATACACTTGACCAGAAGGTCGTAATAACAGTGTTGTTATGGTTGTTAAATGCTGTCGAGTCAGTTCCAATTCATAGTGACCCTGATTAGGGTTTCCAAGGAGCAACTGGTGGGTCTGAACTGCTCAATGCTGATCCTACAGTGCCACAGGAGAAATCCAGTAATGACAGAGTCCTTAAAGTCATCATCAATCCCATTCTGCAAAATGATCACAGTCTTTAATATGTTACCAGAAGGGATCAGTCCCTAGAGAAGGACATAATGCTTAGTAAAACGGAGGGTCAGAGAAAAATAGGATGACCCCCAAAGAGATGGATTGGCACAGTGGCAGCAGCAATGGGCTCAAGTGTAGCAACAATTGGGAGGATGACGCAGGACCAGACATGTTTCATTCTGACGTGTACAGGGTTGCTGTGAGTTGGAACCCACTCAACGACACCTAACAACAATTACAAGCACCCAGGAATACCAGAACTTTAGGAAAATGAGACGTTGTTAAGTGCTGTCTAGTCAGTTCCGACTTACAGCAACCCTGTATAAGGTTTCTGAGGAGTGGCTGGGGAACTTGAACCACCGACCTTGCAGTTCAATCTGACATTACAGTCCAGCGCATTAACCCACAGTGCCACACTAGGACATGAAAAGTAATATCTATGAATTCGTATAACATAATTCATGGTGGGAGTTGGGGGAGGGGAATGAAGAATGGTGAAATTGGAGACTGATATAATTTAGAAAAAAGAGATAGTCAAATATTTTTGAGAACCTCAGCCTTTGATATGCATGTATGATTATAATCTCAGTGGTTCAGTCTCAGAGTGTCACCATGGTCAAAACAAAACAAAAAGAAGCTATCTGGAAACAAAAGGAATTTCAAATTAGCTCAAGAAATTCTCTAGCACTTCTATAAGATGACAGTCGAAATACTTTCTTTTCTGATTCATAGCTATTATATAACGCACTAGACTGCAAAGTCGGTTTGAACCATGAGGTTGATGGTTCAAGCTCACCAGCTGTTCCTTGGTTACCCCATACAGGGCCGCTATGGGTCGGAACTAACTCAACAGCACTTAACAACAACAATATTCTTCAGCTACTTAAAAAATAACTTCCATCACAGTTTTAAAGTTTTTCTCCCCTTCTCTTTCCACACTTTCTTAGTCTTGTAATTATGTAAATAGACTTAGTCTCTATTCAATAAAAAGAATCCTCTTTTGGAAGGAAAGAAGGCTAAAACTGATCTAATAGTGACAATCTTCTCTTTGGGAAAGCAGAGAAATTTCTGAACTTTACTATCAATGAATTGTTGTGATATGCAGATGATACATTCTTGCTTGCTGAAAGCACAGAGGACTTAAAATACTTACTTATGAAAATCAAAGACCAGTCTTCAGTATGGGTTGCACCTCAATGTAAAGAAAACAGAAATCCTCACCACTAGACCAGTAAACAATATCCATATAAATAGAGAAAAGATTGAAGTTGCCAAAGACTTCATTTTCCTTGGATCCATAATCAACAGTCATGCAAGCAGCAGTCAAGAAATAAGACGTCCATTGCACTAGGAAAATCTGCTACACAAGACCTCTTTGAAGTGTTCAAGGTCAAAGATATCAGCTTGAGGACTGTTGTTGTTGTTGTTGTCAGGTGCCATCGAGT
>NW_006408984.1:183687-191002 GCF_000296735.1 Chrysochloris asiatica
ATTTTCAACAGCCTCATTTGCATGTGAAAGTTGAACAAGGAAGACCATAGAAGAATTGGTGCATTTGAGTTATGGTGTTGGAGAAGAATACTGAAAGTTCCATGGACTGCCAGAGAACAAATAAATCTATGTTGAAAGAAGTACATCCTTGCTCCTTGGACGCCAGGATGGTGGAACATCATCTCTCATACCTTGGATATGTTATCTCCAGTCCCTGGAGAAAGACATCATGCTTGGTAAAGTGGAGGGTCAGTGAAAATGAGGAAAATGCCCAATGAGATGGACAGACACCATGGTAGTAGCAATAGGCTCAACTGTAACAGCCATTGTGAGGAAGGTCCAGGACTAGGCCTACTTGATGGCACTTTACAACAACCCCATCAATGAACCAGTTTATTCAGTCACAGCTATTATTAACAATTGTACTTTACATGTAGACTACTGCTTGTGGTTTCTTTCTAAGGTTTTAAAATGAAATGTCTTCCCTGCTTTATGTAGTTAAAGGATTGGTCAAAATGCTAATACTAACAATTTTTTTTTTTTTCTGGTCAGTTGTGAATATTTACTCCACAAAACTGGATTAAGAACCAGTCTTCAATGTGTGCATTTATTAAGATGCCATTAGCAGTTACTTCCCAAGAATTTACGGAAGAATTAAATGCTCTAATGAACGCTACAGATCTGAATGCTACCAACCAGGAAGACAAATTACTACCGAGAATGACTTCTTGTCACAGTGGTTCAATGTTACTAAATATTTTAAGAGAAAAATCTGATATTTGAATTAAGTGAGCTAGATTCTCTCATTTGCAGTACCTCAATGTACCCAGACAATGCTACCAAGTCTTTTGCTCAGACCCATTTCTTTTTCTTATTTCACCTTATCATTTTGTAGAAACATTGCTTGCTGCACTTATAGAAGACTTTTGTAAGATTGGATTAAAGTGGTACTTTCCTTTCTCTCCCTCTTCATAAACAACTTTTCAATCACATGATTAGAAATCTGAGAATTCTCATAGCCCTTTTGCCTTAGCTGGGATCACCAGTCACCACCATCAGTAGGCTCAACCCCACTCTGAGGAATAACAGCACATACATGCTGGTCCTTATGTGTCCAATAAGAAGGGAACAGAAAAATCACATGCTGAAAACTAGGACAAAGACTGAGGTCATACAGTCTTTCTCCCAGGACCATTAGTGTGCTGTTGTAGAGACCTGCCAGCATGTGCTCCTGCCAGCGAACACCTCCTTCACACAAATAAATGTCTCTTCCATTCCATACGTATGTGCCTCAGTACTTGCTGGTTCTCCTATCTCGTCTCTGTGCTATATTCCTTCATGCTATAGTCTGACTCTATAGATCTAGTGGTTAGGAGTTACTGAGAACTGGAAATATATTCAGGCAACTGAGAAACTGTGATGTATAAATGTCAAATATACACTGAATTTTGGAGAATTATATACTCCCACCAAAAAAGGAGTCCTGGTGTGGCACTGTAGGATAAGTACTGGATTGTTAACAGAAAGGTTGGCAGTTCTAACCCAGCCTCTCATCAGAAACCCTATACAGGGTCACTATGAATTGCAACGGACTTAACAGCACTTATCAATAACAACTCCAAAAAAGAAATGTAAAAGAAGCCCAAAATGGAAAAATCAGATTACTTGGTAAAATGACAATATTCTGAATGAGTTAAATAAAATAAACCCATTCTGTCAAGTTGATTGTGACTCATAACTACCACACAGGCCAGAGTAGAACTGCTCCACAGGGATTCCAAGGCTGTAAATCTTCATGGTCAACTGCCCTTTCTTTCTCTGGAGGAGCAGCTGGGGGTTAAATAACTGACCTTCTGGCTCGTCACTAAGCACTCTAACCACTGCACCACAAGAGCTCCTAGATAAAATACATTCTTTTTAAATCGTTTTATTGTGAATTGAGTGAAATTTTATAGACAAAATCATCAGTTTTACATTCAACAAATCAAACACTTTGTTTCACCTGAATAATTGCAATCCCTTCCATGCAACAATAGTTATCCCACTTCCTTCCTGTGTTTTTTGTTTCCATTCAACCTACCTTCTCATCCCTTCTCAACTTTGTCCTTAGGTAACTATTTCCCTTTTGATTTTGAATGATTGATCATTCCATGGCGAACATACATTACTAGTTTGTTGTTCCCCTAGGTACCTATCTACTGCTTGGCTGAAAAATGCACCAGGAGGGTGAGTTCCTTGCCAGACTTGAAGGATGGTCAAGTGTTGTAGTCTCAAGCTCCTCCAGGCTCTTTCTGACTAGTAATCCCAGTCTTTTAAAAAATAATTTTGAGTTTGTTCCACTTTTTCTTTTACTTTAACTGGAGCCTTCTAATGTGATCCCTTTCAGAGAAGTTGGTAGTGGTAGCTGGACACCGTCTAGTGCTTCTTTTCTCAGAGTTATGGAGACTGATATCCATATGTTCCATTAGTCCGCTGGACTAATTGATTCCAAGCATCTTCAATTCGCATCACTCTTCTTTCTTCCAGACAAGATGAGATCAATAGTTGCACCTTACATGGCCCCTCATGAGCTTTTAAAGATCCCAGATGCTGCTCACCAAAGTAAGTGTCTTCATAGACCATGTTATGCCAATTGACCATGGTGTCTCCTGAGACTATGGTCCTGAGCTCCTAAGCCCAACAACCAATTACCTTAAAATGTCTCACAATATCTAAGAGGTTTCCATCATTTGACTACTGTATGCTCCACAATATCCATAGTTGTGTTTGCAGGAAAGGTAAATACCCATGGACAAATATCCTCTTTCAAACTCATATATTTTTGGGTGTACTCCAACTCGTCTTCCTATACACATTCAACCTGTGTCTGTCTCCATGTATGTCCCCACAGAACACTGCTGTTCCAAGTAAGTAAACACTCTTTACCTCTATCCACTATTTGTCTGTCAGTTTGTTGTACGGTGGTGGTTTGCATGTTGCTGTGATTCTGGAAGCTACGTAACAGGTATTTTAAATATCAGCAGGGACACCCATGGTAGACAGGTTGCAGATGAGCTTCCAGAAAAAGACAGACTGGGTAGAAGGGGAGATAGACTACTTAAAAACATTTAGTCACTGAAAACCTTCTGAATAGTAGTGGAACATTGTCAGAGAGCACACAAATATTGAATACTGAAACATAGTGAAGAACAACAAAACATTGTTAGATGTTATACTGGAAAATAAGGCCTTAAGGTTGGAAGAAATTCAAAATAAGACTAGGGAAGAGCTGCCTCATCAAAGTAGAGTTGACCATAATGACATGAATGGGACCTTCAATGGCTGATGGGGCACAAATCAGACTGAGAGAAATAGCTGTAAAAATCCATTGAAAACTGAAACATGGGGTATATGATGTATGAATCTAGGGAAATTGAAAGTTGTCAAAAATGAAATGGAACACATAAAAATTGATATCCTAGGCAGTAGTGACTGAAATGGACTGCTATTAGTCACTTTGAATATGACAACCAGATGGCTTACTATACCAGGAATGACAAATTGATGAGGAATGACATCACATTAATCATCAAAAAGAACAATTCAAGACCTATCTTGAAGTACAATGCAGTCTGTGATAGGATAATATTCATATGCCTACAAGGAAGAGCTGCTAATACAACTATTATTCAAATTTACACACCAACAACAGAAGTCAGTGATGGTGAACCTGAATTCTATCAACTTCTTCAGCCTGAAACTGATCAAATATGCAATCAAGATATATTGATAATTACTGGTGATTGGAATTCAAAGGTTGGAAACAAAGAGGAAGTATCAGTTGTTGGAAAATATGGCTGTTGTGATAGGAATGATGTTGTAGATTGCATGACAGAATTTTGCTAGACCAATGACTTGACTTTTTCATTGAAAATACCTTTTTTAAACAACATAAAAGAAGACTAAACACATCAAGAGGCAGTTATTCGAACAGAACATTGGAACACTGAATGGTTTAAAATTAAGAAAGGTGTGCGACAGTGTTGTATTCTTTCACCATACTTAATCAACCTGTATGCTGAGCAAATAATACGAGAAGTTGGGTTATATGAAGAAAAACATAGCATCAGGATTGAAGAAAGACTTATTAACAACCTGTGATATGCAGATGATACAACCTTGCTTGCTGAAAGTGAAGAGGACTTAAAATATTTACTGATGAAGATCAAAGAGCACAGCCTTCAGTATGGATTACATCTCAGTGTAAAGAAAACAAAAATCCTCACTACTGGACCAATAAACAACATTCTTAACAACAGAGAAAAGATTGAAGTTGTCAAAGACTTCATTTTTCTTGGATCAACTATCTACACTCATGGAAGCAGCAGTCAAGAAATCAAATGATGTATTGCATTAGGCAAATATGCTACACAAGACCTTTTGAAAGTGTTGAAGAACAAAGATGTCAGCTAGAAGAGTTTTTAACCAACTCATATGCATGCTAAAGCTGGACAGTGAATAAGGAAGACTGTAGAAGAATTGATGCTTTTGAGTTATGGTGTTGGAGGAAAATATTGAAAGTGCCATGGGCTGCCAAAAGAACCAACAAATCTGTGTTGTTAGAAGTGCAGCCAGAGTGCTTCTTGGAGGCCAGGATGGCCAAACTTCATGTCTCATACTTTGGACATATTGTCAGGAGGTACCAGTCCCTGGAGAAGGATATCATGTTTGATAAGGTGGAGGGTCAGAGTAAAAAAGGAAGACCCCCAGTGAGGTGGATTGGCAAAGTGGCAGCATCAATGGGCTCAAGCGTGAGGTTAATGAGGTTGGTCCAGGATCGGGCAGTGTTTTGTTCTGTTGTGCATAAGGTCGCTATGAGTTGGTACCAACTCAATGGCAGCTAACAACAACAACAACCAAGTAGAGGGATTGCTGGGTCATAGGGTACTTCTATTTCCAACTTTCTGACGAAGTGCCATATGGTTTCCCACAGTGGTTGAATCATCTTATAGCCCTACTAACAATGTGGACACCTGGTTTTGCACTTAAGGGACAGCACTGGACTGTGAACCACAGTTCAAACTCAACGGCCACTCCTCGGGAACCCTGTACAGGGTTTCTATGAGTCAGCACCTACTCATGTAGATCTGGAGCAGAGCCCACCTGAATCCAGGTGCCAAGGTGGTCAAGTGAGCAGATGTCTCATAGTAGCTCAAATCTCATGGCTCAGAAGTCCTGGAGAACAGGATCTGCACTGGGGATAGATGAAGGTAGGGATTGGCCTCACCTCTGTATCCAAGGGACTGGGGGTAGCAAGAAGGAATCCCACCTTTTTCATTGCCTGTGGGAATCTGTGCCATTTGGTGGCCATCTATCTGTATCTCCAAAACTGCTAGAAAAGTTCAAGATGGCTATGTCATGTCTGGCCAGCAGTCTGTTCACCAATCAGTCTCCTTCTGCTGACTGCTTAACTTCTCCTTTAGATACTGAATGCACTTCTCTAACCTTTCCTCAGAATCCCAGGGTTCCAGGATTGTCCTCTGGTTCCGTTTCTTTTGGTCAGATCTTTGTTGTAGAGGGTCTGTATAGTGTGTCTGCCCAGTCTGTCATCTTGCTGGAAGTCTCTTGTTTGATTGTGTAACTGTGCTTAAATGAGTGTTGATTGTGAATCCAAGTAAATTGAAGTGTTTGACAACTTCAATCTTTTCTCCATTTATCATGATGTTATTTATATGTCCTTTTGTGAGGATTTTTGTTTGCTTACATTGATGTGCAATCCACACAGAAGACTGTATTCTTCGATCTTCATCAGTAAATATGTCAAGTCCTCTTCATTTTCAGAAAGCAAGGTTATATCATTTGCATATCATGGGTTGTTAATGAGTCTTTCCCGAGTCCTGATGTCACATTCTTCTTCATGTAATACAGTTTCTCAGATTATTTGCTAAGTATAAACTAGGAATGTTGTTGTTGTCAGGTGCCATCAAGTCAGAACCGACTCATAGCGACCCCATGCACAGCAGAACGAAACAATGTCCGATCCCGGGATAACCTCTGGCCATTAATGTTGCCCCCTGGCCAATCCATCTCGTTAGAGGTCTTCCTCTTTTTCTCTGACCCTCCACCTTTCCCAGCAATGATGCCCCCTGGCCAATCCATCTCGTTAGAGGTCTTCCTCTTTTTCTCTGACCCTCCACCTTTCCCAGCATGACATCCTTCTCCAGCGACTGTTTCCTCCGGACAATATGTCCAAAGTATGAGAGACGAAGCTTAGCCATCCTGGCCTCCAAGGAGCACTCTGGCTGCACTTCTTCCAAAACAGATCTATTGATTCTCTTGGCAGTCCATGGCACTTTCAGTATTCTCCTCCAACACCACAACTCAAAGGCATCAATTCTTCTACGATCTTCCTTATTCACTTCCTTATTCACTAGGAATAGGAGTGGCTATTTTTCTTGAGGTTTCAGGCAATTCTACCCCTCTCACACTTTGGAGAATTATTCCTATACTTTACAGGATCAAATAAATATTCACTTGGTTGCAAGATGTGGTATTCTGCTTCAGTAAATGTTGTTAAATATCATTGAGCCAGTAAATATTATAGCTTTGGAAACACTATGGGGCAGTCTACGATGTTATCTAGGGTCACTATGAGTCAGAATCTACTAGATGGCAAAGGAAAATGGGTTTCTGAGTGATAGGTACTCACAGAAAATGCCCTCTATGGAGACTAGGAACTTTTGAATGACTGAAGACTCCCACCTTCAGGCCAAGCACTGCAAGGCAGCTGGATGGTGTTTGAGCTCTGCATTTGATGGGGAATGAGAATGTATGAAACCTCCCAAGGGTCTGTCTAGTCCTGTAATTTATCTCACTGTGATGAAAAATACTCAAAAGTATGGCTTATACTAAAGGATGTGCCCTTAGATCAACAGATCCTTAAAAACCTACCTCTATTTGTAATTTGATTATTTCATTTTGTTTTTCGTTTTCTTGAGTCCTTAACTTTGCATTTAACTCAGATATTTCCATCTTCTTTTCCTCTATCAGTTCTTTGTGCTTTTCTTCATCTAATTCAACTGAATAAGATATAAATAAATAAAATTAATTCATTTTAATATTTAAAAAAATCATAAAAGCTCACATTTCTTTAGTATTTTAAAAAAGTCACATGAAAGTAAAACTTATTAATGAAAACACATATTTTAGAAAATGTTTATGTACAAGGTAGCTTAATACACTTTTGATAAGACTCTGCTAATGTTTGAAACAAATCTTTCAAGAAAGCGAGGCAGCACAAGAGGCACTCACTCATCTCTGCCAAGAAATTTGGAAG
>NW_006408984.1:192287-200251 GCF_000296735.1 Chrysochloris asiatica
CTGTGCATGGGGTTGCTATGAGTCGGTTCTGACTCGATAGCACCTGACAACAACAACAATGTTTGAAACACAAAGGTCACTAGTCAAATGTTTTTGAATGAAAAATTTATACTTTTAAACATCAATGGCCTAGAGAACAAATAAGATACTTAAAGAGAGACACAAAACCTGGGTTTCTATGCTCTTATTGTGTGCCATTAAGTAAAATCTGACTCACAGAATCCCTGTAGGAAGGAAAAGTACTGCGGCATAGGGTTTTCCATTTTTTTAGAAGCAGACAGTTGGTGGGTTTGAACTGCCAACTTTGCAGTTATCAGTTTAATGCTTATCCTACAGCATCACACTCTGTTTCTATACTTGATAACATTTCTTTTTCTCTCAATTGTCCTAATTCTGCTCATGATAGCATATCATTTAAGATGGGAAATTCAAGGAAATCTTTGAATTTAGGCAGAGAAGGAAGAGTCAATTAGTCTACAAGGCCCACAAATAAGGGACTTCCACCCATAATTTAATTTCTACTACCTACTTAGTTTCAGAGGAGCTCTGATAGTGTAGTGGTTACGAATCAGGCTGTGAGTCACAAGTTGAGCAGTTCAAAACTACCAGCCACTCCACTGGAGAAAGATGAGGCGTTCTGCTCCTGTAAAGATTTACAGCCTCAGAAACCCTGTGTAGGGTTGCTATGAGTTGGAACTGACTCCATGGCACATAACAACAACAATAACAACCTACTTAGTTTCTCGTCTCATTTTTCCTTACTTGGACTGTGTTTAGGCTTTCTCTCACCAACCTCTACCTTCTATTGCAGGGTTGCCAGATCTGCTGTTCTAAAGCTCCTTTATATATGGCACACACCTTCTCAAAACCCTTCAATCACTTCCCATTTCCTTAGCCTGAAAATTCAAGGGGTCAAAGAATTTGGCTCTATTTGCAGTTTTGAACCTTTCTTTTGCTGACCTTTTTGTGCAGTGCAAAGAATGGACAGAAAATGAACTACTCTTCTTTAACAGGTACCATGACTTCATTTTTTCTTTTTCTCAGCCTAGAGACTCTTCTTGCCATCTTCACCAGTCAATCTTACTTAAGCTTTAGAGCTTAGCATCAGGGCCCTCATACAAAGGTCCCACCTTAGCTTAGGATGAGGCAAAGCCCAGAAGACTTTAATTCATCCAAAACCTTAGAGAAATTGACTTTCATATACTTCTAGTCTGTACACACTAAGTGCCTGGAGGCTGTATTGTTGAAGATACAAATGCAGAGATTTTGTGATAAAAAAGTAAAAAACATAACACTGAAATGGATCCAAGTTTAGAAACTATGTTGTTGCTGTTGTTAGGTGCCTCAAGTCAGTACCAACTCCTAGCAACACTATGCACATCAGAACGAAATACTGCCCAGTCATAGGCCAACCTCACAATTGTTGCCACGCTTGAGTTCATTGATGTTGCCACTTTGCCAATCCATCTCGCTGGAGGTCTTCTTCTTTTTCTCTGACCCTCCCCGCTAAGTATGAGAGAGGAAGTTTGGCCATCTTGGCCTCTAAGGGGCACTCTGGCTGCACTTCTTCTAACATAGATCTGTGCAGCCCATGGTATTTTCAATATTCTCCTCCAACACTATAACTCAAATGCATCAATTCTTCTACGATCTTCCTTATTTTTCACTGTCTTACTTTCTCATGCATATTAGGTTATTGAAAATACCATGGCTTGGGTCAGGAGCACCTTAGTCCTCAAGCTGACAATTTTGCTCTTCAACACTTTAAAAAGGCCTAGTGCAGCAGATTTGCGTAATGCAATACATCATTTGATCTCTTGACTGCTGCTTCCGTGAGTGTTGATGGTTGATCCAAGAAGAATGAAGTCTTTGACAATTTCAATCTTTTCTCCATCGATAAGAATGTTGTTTATTATTATCCAGTGATGGGGATTTTGGGGTTTTTTTTTACACTGAGATGCAATCCATACTGAAGGCTATGCTCTTTGATCTTCATCAGTAAATATTTTAAGTTCTCTTCACTTTCAGCAAGCAAGATTTTATCATCTACATATCGCAGGTTGTTAATGAGTCTTCCTCCAATCCTATTGCCATGTTTTTCTTCATGTAACCCAGCTTCTTGGATTATTTGCTCAGCATACAGTTTAAATAAGTATGGTGAAAGAATACAACCCTGTCGTACACCTTTCTTAATTTAAAACCATTTAGTGTTTCCATGTTCTGTTTGAACAACTGCCTCTTGGTCCATGTACAGATTCCTCATGAGCACAATTAAGTGTTCCGGAATACTCATACTTCACAATGTTGTCCATAGCTTGTCATGATCCACAAAATAGAAAGCCTCTGCATAGTCAATAAAGCACAGGTAAAACTTCTTTCTGGTATTCTCTGCTTTCAGCCAAGGAAAAGAGATGGAAGGAATACACAGAGTCACTGAACCAAAAGGAAATGGTTGATGTTCTACCATTTCAAGAGGCAGCAAATGATCAAGAGCCAATAATACTGAAGGTAGACGTCCAAGGTGTATTTAAGGAATTGGCAAAGAACAAGGCACCAGGAATTGATGGAATAAAAATTGAAATCTTTCAAGAAAGTGAGGCAGCACTGGAGGCACTCACTCATCTATGCCAAGAAATTTGGAAGACAACTATCTGGCCAACTGATTTGACTTGTGCCCATTCCAAAGAGAGGTGACCCAATGGAATGCAGAAATCATTGGACAATATCTTTGATATCCCATTTGAGTAAAGTTTTACTAAAGGTAATACAGAAATGGCTGTAAGCATACATTGACAGAGGACTTCCTGAGGTTCAAGCCAGATTCAGAAGAGGCCGTGGAACAAGGGATATCATTGCTGATGTCTGATGGATCTTCACTGTCCAGCTTTTGCATGCATTTCAGTTCACTAATGCCTAAGATATCAATATTTATACATTCCATTTCATTTGTGATAATTTCCAATTTTCCTAGATTCATACTTTATACATACCATGTTCCAATTTTTAATGGATGTTTACAGTAGTTTCTCATTTTGAGTTGTGCCCCATCAGCAAATGAAGGTCCTGAGGGCGTTACTCCCATGGACTTTACTCCATTCACATCATCACAGTCAACTCCAGTTTGACTCAGGTTGCAAGGCACTAAAATGTGACTCTTCCCCAGTCACATTCTGAGTGCCTTCCAACCTGAGGGTCTCATTTTCCAACACTGTATCTGACAGTGTTTCTGTGCTATTCATAAGGTTTTCAGTGACTAAATATTAGGAAGTAATTCATCTCTCCTTCTTCCTAGCCTGTTCGTCTGGAAAAGCCCTATATCACCAACCAAAATAAGGCTGGGGCAGAAAGTGAATAAACCATCAATTGCTCATATCCAAGTTCAGAATGCATTAGGCAAATCTGCTGCACAATAACTCTTTAAACTGTTCAAGAGCAAAGACGTCAGCTTGAGGACTAAGGTATGCTTGACTCAATCCATGGTATTTTCAATAACCTCATATGCATGTGAAAGCTGGACAGTGAATAAGGAAGATCAGAGAATTGATGCATTTGAGTTATAGTGTTGGAGGTGAATATTAAAAGTACCATGGACTACCAAAAGAACAAACTAATCTGTTGGAAGAAGTACAACAAGAATGCTCCTTGGAAGCCAGGATGACCAGACTTCCTCTCTCATACTTCAGACATGTTGTCAGGAAGAACCAGTTACTGGAGAAGGATATAATGTTTGGTAAGGTGGAGGGTCAGAGAAAATGAGGAAGATCCGCAATAAGATGGATTAGCACAGCGGTAGTAGCAATGGCCTCAAATGTAGCAACGATTGTAAGGTTGGCATAGGACCTGGTAGTGTTTTGTTCTGTTATACACAGGGTCACACTGAGTTGGTACTGATTCGATGTCACCTACCAACAACAAGTTCAAGTTAAAGATGAAGAAAATTAGAGCAACTTAACAAGAGCCAAAATATGGTCTTGAACATATTGTACATGAATTTAGAGATCATCTCAAGAACAGTTTTAATCATTAGACACTAATGACCTAAGACCAGAAGCATTATGGGATGACATCTACACAATATCATATAAGAAGCAAAAGATCATTAATAAGGCAGAAAGAAGAAAAAGACAAAAATGGATGTCAGCAGAGATCTGAAACTTCCTCTCCAGCATAGACATGCTAAAGCAAATGTTAGAAATGAGAAGGTAAAAGAACTGAACATTTCAAAGGGAAGCTCAAGAAAATAAAGTCAAATACTATACTGAAATGTACAAAGACTTGGGAGTTACAAAACTAAAAGGGAAGTACATGCTGAGTGTTTCTCAAGTTGAATGTACTGAAGGAAACATTCAATCTTCGACTTGCAAAATTGAAGGGTTCTATGGGAGTCCTGGAGTCCTGGTGTGGCACTGTGGGTTAATGCCTGGACTTCAAAGTCAGCTTAACCATAAAGTAGGCAGGTCAAGCTCACCAGTTGCTCCTTGGAAACCCTAGTCAGGTCACTAGGGGTTGGAACTGACTCGACAGTATTTAACACCAACAAAAATGGGCAAAATATTGAATGATGCAGAAAGCTTCAGAAGAAGATGGAAGGAATACAGAGTCACTATACCAAAAACAAATTGTTGATGTTCAGCCATTTCAAGAGGTAGCATGTGATAGAGAACTGATGGTACTGAAGGAAGCAGTCCAAGCTGCACATTGGAACTGGTGAGAAACAAGAGAAATGATGGAATACAAATTCTAATCTTCCAACAAACTGATGAAGCACTGGAGAAACTCACTCATCTAGGCCAAGGAGTTTGGAAGACAACTATCTGGTCAATCGATTAAAAGAGATCCATATTTGTGCCTATTCCAAAGAGAGTTGACTCAGCAGAATGTGAGAATCATCAAATAGTAACATTAATATCACATGCATGTACAAGTTTCTGAAGATAATTTAAAAATTGCTGTATCAGTATACAGACAGGGAACTGCCAGAAATTCAAGCCAGATTCAGAAGAAGATGGAGAAAAATGGCTGAAAGGAAAGAATATCAGAAAGATATTCATTTGACTAAGCAAAGGCTTTTGACTGTGTGAATTATGATATGCTATGGGTAACACTGTGAAGAGTGGGTATTGCAGAACACTTAAGGGGGCCCATGAAGAACCTGTATATAGACCAACAAACAGTAGTTTGTACAAAACAAAGGGATAATGAATGATTTAAAGTCAGGAAAGGTGTGCATCAGGGTTATATTCTTACCCTATATTCATTTAATCTGTATGCTGAGCAAATAATCTGAGAAACTGATATAAAACATCACAGTTAAATGAAGAAGAATGTTGCTTCAGAACTGAAGGAAGATTTATTAACAACCTGCAAGTCCTGATACAGTTTCCTTTTCTATACTTTATGTCCCTCCTCTTTGATTTTCATTTCACTCACAAGTTTGGCAATATTATTCTTATATTCCTAAAGATTAGAAAGTATACTGCTTTTTCAATTTAAGTATATTTACACAAATTTTTGATTAACTAAAAATACAAAATTCTCAACTTTTATATGTAATTATAAATCTACAGAAGAGATAGATGATACAACCTCGCTTGTTGGACGCAAAGAGGATTTAAAATACTGATGAAAATCAAAGATCACAGTCTTCAGTATGGACTGCACCTCAATTGGACTAATCCTCACAACTGGACTAATAGATAATATTATGATAATTGGAAAAAAGATTGAATTGTCAAAGACTTCATTTTGCTAGGATATACAATAAGCACTCATGGAAGCAGCAGTCAAGAAATAAAATGACGTATTGCATTAGGGAAATCTGTTGCACAAGACCTCTTTAAAGTGTTAAAGAACAAAGGTATTAGATTGAGGACTAAGGTGCACCTAAGCAATGATTTTTACAATAGTCTTATATGCATGTGAAAGTTGGATACTGAGTAAGGAAGACTGTAGAAGAACTAATGCATTTGAGTTATGGCGTTGGAGAATAATATTAAAGTATCATTCATGGACTCCCAGAAGAACAAATGAATCTCTCTTGGAAGAAGGACAGCCATAATGTTCTTTAGAAGCCAGGGTGATAAGACTTTGTTTCTCATACTTCAGGTATGTTATCATGAGAAACCATTCCCTGGATAAGGATATCACGCTTGGGAAAGTGGAGAGTCAGTGAAAAAGAGGAAGACCCCAATGGTATGAATAGACAGACTGGCACAGCAATGGGATCAAGTGTAACAACAATTGTGGGGGTGGTGTAGGACTAGGCAATGCTTTATTCTGTTGTCAAAGTCGACTAGATGGCATCTAACAGCAACAACAATAGCAAAATATTTTTTCTTATATTTTGGATACAAGTACTGTATCAGATACGTGCTTTGCAAATGTTTTCTCTGGGTAGTCTTTTTATTTTATCAGCCATGTTGAAGAAAAGAAGTCTTTAATTTTGATAAAGTCCAAGTTATAATTAAAAATATATATATTTTGAGTTTTTGTTTCTTTCCAAGAAGTTGTGCCTTCCTCAAGATTACTTAAGAATGTGTCCTGTGCCTTCTTTTATAAGTTTTACAGATATAAGTTTGACATTTAGATCTAATATCCATTTCAAGCTAATATTTACATATCATGTGTTTAAAGATGGTTTCACTGAAAATGTTTTTAATTCCTAGATGAAACCAATGAACTGCAATACATGATCAACATATATTTGACTCCTGTTTTACTGAAAGATGAAAAACATATATATTTGATATTAATTGTATTGCATTGTTTCATACTGAATAATATTAAGTACAAATGCCATAAATTCAGTTAAAAAATATTGCAGTATATATCACATACATATATAGTAAGGTACAAGAACCTAAACTTAAAATCATCCAGGAAATGTTCATTCAAGAACACTTGTTACTGAAAAATGTTTGTATACACATTTAAATTGTTTAATGATGTCTTACAATTCAATATATTAAAAAAAAAACAAAAACTTACCTTGTTTTTGTAAGTCCTGATAAAGTTTTTTTATTTCAATTTTATGTCCCTCCTCTTTGATTTTCATTTCATTCACAAGTTTGGCAATATTATTCTTATATTCCTAAAGATTAGAAAATATACTGGTTTTTAAAGTATATTTACACTAATTTTTGATTACTTAGAAATACAAAATTCTCAAATTTATATGTAATTATAAACCTAAAGAAGAGAGAAAGATACTCTTCATTGTTTTGAGAGCAGCCAGTTTTTGCTTCATGTGCAAAGTCTTTTTATGTTTGCATCCTGATACTCATCGAAAATGCTTAACATATTAAAATACCTGGTTTAATTGTATGAATAAGTGCTACTATAACACTAAAACTACCACACACCTATCAGTTTGTCCTACTGTGGTGTCCTGACTGTTGCTGTGATGCTGGAAACTATGCCACTGTTATTTTAAATAGCAGCAGGATCACCCGTGATGTACAGGTTTCAGTGCAGCTTCCAGACTAAGAAAAACTAGGAAGAAGGCAAGATAGACCACTTCGTAGTGGTTAATCACTGAAAATATGAATAGCAGTGGAATACTGTCTGGTATAGTGCAAGAAGATAAGCCACTCAAGTCAGAAGTACTCAAATTGTTGTTGTTGTTGTTAGGTGCCGTGAAGTTGGTACTGACTCATAGCAACCCTATACTCAGCAGAACAAAACACTGCCTGATTCTGGGCCAACCTCACTACTGTTGCCACTCTTGAGTCCATCAATGCTGCCACTTCACCAATCCATTTCATTGGGTGTTTTCCTCTTTTTCTCTGACCCTCCACCTTACCAAACATGATATCCTTCTCCAGCGACTGGCCCCTCCTGACAATACGTCTAAAGTATGAGAGACGGAGTCTGGTCATCTTGGCCTTTAAGGAGCACTCTGGCTGCACTTCTTCCAAATGAATCTGTTTGTTCTTTTGGCAACCCATGGTACTTTCAATATTCTC
>NW_006408984.1:201087-208247 GCF_000296735.1 Chrysochloris asiatica
TTGTAGCCGTTTCTGTATTACCTTTAGCAAAACTTTACACACATGGAATATCAAAGAGATTTTCCAGTGATTTCCGCATTCCCTTGGGTCACCTCTCTTTGTAATGGGCACAAATATGGATCTCTTCCAATCAGTCTTCCAATCAATCCTATGATGCCATATATATCCTGGTGTGGTGCCATAGGATAAGCACTTGACCTGGTGTGGCACTGTGGGTTAATGTGCTGGACTGCTGCAAGGTTGGCGGTTCAAGCTTACCAGCTGCTCTTTGGAAATCCTATTCAGGGTCACTGTGGGTTGGAACTGACTCTATGGCACTTAACAACAACAACTATGTACATATATGTGTGTGTGTATGTATATGTATATGCTTCTTGGAAACCCTATACAGGGTCATTATGAGTCAGAACCTACTCGACAGCTCTTAACAACAACGGCAACATATACGTATATATTTTGCTGGTGTGGCACCATAGGATAAGCACTCGACCTCAAGGCCAGTTTGAACTGCAAAGTCAGTGGTTTAAACTTAGCAACCGCTGAAACTGTATACAGGGTAGCTATGAGTTGGAACTGACTCAATGACATACAAAAACAACAACAACATATGTTTGTAGAAGCAAACAGCCTCTCATCTTTTTTCTTGGGCTTGAACCAAGGTCTTGTGGTCTATAGTTCAATGCTTATACTAAATAGATCTCTCTATATAGCTATGTTGTTGTTATGTGCCATGGAGTCAGTTCTGACTCATAGCGACCCTGTAGAGGGTTTCCGAGGCTGTACATCTTTACGGGAGCAGAAAGCCTCATCTTTCTCCTGCGGAACAGCTGGTAGTTTTGAACTGCTGACCTTATGGTTCCCAGCCCAATTTGTAACCACGTTACCAGAGCTCCTTCTATATAGCTATATCTCTAGATAAACTGAGAGATAGATAAAGAGACCTGGTGACATAGTGGTTTATCTGTTGGGCTGGTAAACTTCAAGATTTGCAGCTTGAATCTACCATTCACTTCGTAGGAGAAAGGTGAGACTTTCTGCTCCTGTAAATAGTTACAGCCTCAGGAACACTATACAGGTTTGCTATGAATTAGGATGGACTCATGGCACACAATAACAACCAAGCACATATGTGCCATTGACCATCTTTTGTCCTAGGGGGTTTGCAGCTTTTAATAGACATTTAGTGGTACTGGTGAAAAATAGTCAAGATCTACTGCCTTCGGTGGCTAAAATTATCAATAGAGGTCATGTTAATTCAAATAACACAGTCTGAATTCCTATTTGTGCTATGTATCCTGCCAAGCAACCTCCAAGAGTGGTCAAATCTATCCTACCCCTTGGCTTTGAACTTAACTATGAAAACAAATGTTACAAATTGCCATTTCCTTGCGCCCTCTCTCTCTATAAACACACACACACACACACACACACATATACACACATATATATGTATCTAGCTTTCTAGGTGTATAACTATTGAGTGGCCTAAACTACTCCTGACTGAATTGGCATGCTAAGCAATTGCTGCTCTGGGAAACTAGAAGACATAAATCTGTATCTTTCCATTTTCTACTGAAGTTGCTTCCTGAGGATGCCGTCATTAAGTAGAAGGCTTCCATTAATTCTGCAGGATTCAGGATTTTCAATCCAGCCTCTTGGAAGTAAAAATGAAGACTGCCTGAAAGTCTGAGCTGAGGCTGGCTCTATCCCTCCTAATGAAACTTGTGTCAGTCCTAAGGAATTTATTAATCCCTTCCTCTTTCTAGGGAGTCAAGTCCTAACAAGTTAAGGTTGGATGTTCTCTTCTCAATTGCTTTTTGGGAACTTTAAATTCCAAGAGATATTCTATGGTTGTCTTTTTGTTTTACAAAATTTAAAGGCTGCTCTGTATATAAGTTGCTTTTCTATAGCTGTTACTTAAAAATTAAAATCAACACAAAAACTCTTCCAGTCTCATAAATATGGCCACTAAGTACCACCTTAGTTTGTTCAAGAGAGTGGTTCCTTATTCAATTGGATGTACCTGGAAGTTTTGTACTAGAACATTCTCATTGGATTGAGGTCTTTAGTTTGCTTTGTTGTTGTTGTTGTTGGGTGGCATCAAGTCGGTACCGACCCATAGCGCCTTATGCACAGCAGAACGAAACACTGTCTGATCCTGGGCCAACCTCAAGTTCACATTCTTGGGTGGTGCTGTTTTTGTCTTTCATTTCCACCCCTCTGAAAAGTTCTTTAGTATTCTAGACAAAGCAATATTCTAGGACTTGAAGATTTAGAAGGGAAAGAGGTAAAATTTTTCTCCTGCCCCAATTAACCTGACATCATCATCTATTATTTCTTTGACTTTAGATGCAAAATAGGGAAGGGATGTTGTTGTTGTTGTTAAGTGCCATCGAGTTTGTTCAAAGAATAAAGGAAAGAGGAAAAGGAAAAAGGAAAAAAAAAAAAAAGAGGAGTTGTGATACATTCCAGAAACATTTAAGTCACTTCAAAATTGGTGATGAAAAGCTAAATTTTCCAAGAGCACATTCAGATGCTATTCCTTATTCCTGAGTATTACCCAGAAGTCCTGGGCAGGGTCCCACCACTCGCTTGTATCTTTTCAAACTCTCAAAAGGAGGAATAAGATTGAATTTAGGGAACATTCTTCAAGTTGAAGTTCTAAGTCTTATACAGATCCAACATGGGCTTTGGAGATTTTAGGTGTGCCAGAGTTTGACATAATACCTTTTGTGGGCGTGTGAGGAAAAGCTCACATTATAAACCTTCCTAGGAGCACAGGGCTGAGAACTGACACTTACTGAGCATCCTTTATGTGCCAGACACTGATCTACAATTACTGTCATTATACTGTTCTTCAAAGAGAAAAGAAAAAGTAGCAGAATATAGTGGCCCTTGAGAGAGAATTTATTTTTCTTCACATAAAATGTTCACTTCATTTGGACGATATAATAACATTGCAATAGATTATCTGAATTATAAAGAGAATAGACACATTTTATAATACAAAAAGTTTAAAAGTACAAAAACAATAGTTTATATTCTGATGTAAGAACTCAACTCTGCTAACATAATTTTAAAAATATGTAGAAAAGTGCCTGTATCTCTATTTTCCTGGTAGAAAGAAAAAGTAATACAAGTGGTATCACCACATTCTATATACAGACTGGGGTTCACAAAACTTATATTTCTGCAAAAATAAATTCTCATTTATTAAAGATGTTGGCATATATGCATGTATGTCTATATCCAAGGAACCCTGGTAGCACAGCGATTGCAAACTGGGCTGCTAACTGGAAAGTCATTATTTCAAATCTACCAGTTGCTCCACAGGACAAAGATGAGGATTCTGCTTCTGTAAAGATTTATAGTCTCAAAAACCTTATACAGCATCACTATGATTCAGAATCGACTCGACGACACACAACCACCACTACCATCACATCTATATACATGCCTTGGTTGCATGGTGGTTTTGTGTTGGGCTGCTAACTGTAAGGTCAGCAGTTCTAATCCATCAGACACTACATGGGAGAAAGACAAGGCTTTTTGTTCTTGTAAAGATGAAAAGCCTTGGGAACACTATACAGCATACAAAAACAACAAAATATATATGAAGGGGCTTCAAAGAATTCGTGGCAAAAAGGATAGCGGAATTTTTCCACCAACTCTTTGAAGTACCCTCATATATTACTCTACAAGTTGCTGTATTTATTAATGAAAACAATCTCTTTTTAAATACAATTATACACAAACTTACCTGTTCATGAGATTTCAGCTTTTCTTTCATAAGATCAGCATTTCTTTTCAGTTGTTCATTTTCATCTGTGTAAAAACATCAATGAGCATTCTAAATCAATTAATATTAACAATTTTCACATTTTAATTTTATACTCATGTATGCAGTCAACAAATATGTATTCAGTATCTATTACGCATCTGGTACACTTCATCTCAATAATTAATAGAAAATACAGAAGTCTTAAACAACACTATCAACGAACTCAATCTACATAGAAAATATTATACCTACAACTGTAGACTATATGCTTTCTTTTCAAGCTCAACTGGACAATTCATCAAGACAGATCATATGCTGGACCATAAAATAAGTTCCAATACACGTGTGCTGCTGTTGCTCTTAAACACTGTCAAGTTGGTTCCAACTCATGGCGACCCTGTATAGAGTTTCTGAGGAGCGGTTGGTGTTTGAACTGCCGAACTCGTGGCTTCAACTCAACTTACAAGGCATTATTCTGCAGCAGCACAGCAGGACTCCAAAATACATGGAAAGTGATTGAAATGATAAAGAAAATACTCTCTGGGTATAATGTAATTTTTTTTTGGCCAAAAAAAATCAATAGTTAAATGATACATAGAAACCCTGATATCTGGAAATTGAGCAACATCATTTGAAATAATGTTAGATCAAAATTTGAAAAGATTTTAAAGTGAGTGATAATAAAAATATATACATAAATTTAATAGAACACAACTAAAGTAATGCTTAGCTGGAAATTTATAGGTCTAACTGCTTACATTTGGGAAAATTCTGAACAATTAATGATCTAATTGGCTTCTACCTTAAGAAGCTAAAAAAGAAGAGTATATTAAAACCCAAAGTAAGGAAGATAATAATAAAGATAAAAGTAAAAATAAATGAAAAAGAAAATAGAGAAATAAAGAAATATAATAAAACCAAAAAGCTAAAAATATTGGGTGTGGTGCTGTAGGGTAATGGGTCAGAATGCAAAGCCATTTAAACTGCAAGGTTAACAGTTCAAGCTCACCAGCTGCTCCTTGGAGACCCTATATAGGTTCGCTATGGGTTGGAACAAACTTGATGGCACTTAACAACAATGAGAAAATAGTAAGAAAAACAGCAAGAACACAAATGACCAATTATCAGTAATGAAAGAAGGACATCACTACTTATCTCTGTAGTTAATACTGATTATTAAATATCTTAAACTGTTTAAAACTCTGATTTCCTATTTAATTGAAAGTTTTTATGACATTTATTACTGTCTTGATCTATGACTGAAAGGACTCAATGGAAGTAGGGAAAGAGTCTTGGTTGCTTTTTAATTGCTTGTCTCTGTTTTTTCTAGCTCATAGGGGTTGGAGACAGAGAAAGGGAAAAGTTAATTCTCCACTTAACTTGTGGGGACCTAGTTTTCTGACTCCTGGAGTGGCATTGTAGCATCAGCACTGGACTTCAAACCACAAGGCCAGCAGTTCAAACCCACCAGCTGCTCTTCGGAAACTCTATACAGGGTCACTATGAGTTGAAACTGACTCAATGACACTTAACAATAAGCCCTCTTTCTGGCAACTACTTCTCTAGGATAATGGAATGGAGACACCGGAGTCACCTTAACTTTGAGTAATATGTTAGCAGTTTGCTTTAGAATGTTTGTTTGTTTTTGGTTAATCATAGGCCCTAGTCGCCAGATTCAGGGTAATAGGAAAAGTCTCACTTAACATCTTTCCCCATTACAACCTTAACTAACAGACTAACAGGAACTACTCAAAGCCACCAAACCAATAACTAATCATTAAATATTAGATACTTCTTATAAGTTATAGAAATAGAAATTTAAAAGATAAACTAAAGAGAAAAATGTTAAATTACAGTTATAAAAATTTTAAACAATGGATTTCAAAACACACAATAATTTTTTATAATCTTTCTTTACACTTATATATAGAAATTTGAAGGCTGCTTCCAATATTCAGGTTGTTTTAATACTTGCTTTTCATGGAACAAATACATCATTAGCTACCCTTGCTAAATTATAATGCTGAATTTTTGATCCCAGACACAAATTATACAAAAGGTGTTTGTTTTTGAAATGTCTTATAAATCCTCCTCCTTCATTTTTCTTAAAATGTTTTATTTTTATATCAGAATGCTCTAACAAAATATAATTATGTCATTGTTATTAAGTGTCATTAAGTCATTTCTGACTCACAGTGACCCTACACAGGGTTTCCAAAGAGCCCTAGTGGGTATGAACCACTGGCCTTTTGGTTAGCAATCCTGTGATTATCCTACAATGCTATACCAGGATTCCATGATTATATTGTTGTTGTTATTGCTGTTAAGCGCTGTCGAGTCAGTTCCAACCCGTAGCGATCCGGTATAGGGTTTCCTAGGAGTGGTTGGTGAGCTTGAACCATTGACCTTGAGTTTCAAACTGAATTTTCAGTCTAGCACATTAGCACACAGAGCCGCACCATTAGCTGTCTTTATTTTCTGGGACTGTAGATAGGCTGGCACAAAGCAGGTCACATAGTTTAGCTCCCTGAGGCTATCAGCCTGCTGGAAGTAGATCTGAAGGAATGCTCCCAGCTCCTCCAACCTCCTTGCCCTGTCCATTAGGAGTGCCTAGGCTGCCAGGAGCCATTCCCTTATCCCACCCAATGCAGGGTAAGGCCTCCACCTGCCTCCTACAGCCCCTTACCCAACACCCCCTATCTGAGCCCCATCCTACTGTTAAAACTTCTAGTCTGCCAACTCATCTGCACCTCCAATGCAGGATACTGTCTCAGCAACATTCTGACGACAAAGAACAGGCAGAAATAAGAGGCAGAGAGGGTGGAATTCCATCACCCGGAGCTTACAGCCATGAACAAATGTCCCCACCTTGTTGCCGGATGACAGTGAAGTTTAACAAAATGGTATGGAAATCACTGAAAATTAATAGTTGAACATTTTTATTGAAGATATAAATCTATTTTCAAGTTTAATAGGCAGGTGAGAGTCCTTAAAGATGACAAATTCTCAGTCACCAAATCACTTAATGAGGGAACTTATAAAGATCAATATCTGTCAAATTAGAGATCTGAAATGGACTGGTATTGGCCATTTGAATCAGACAATCATATAGTTTACTATGCCAGTAGCAACAAATTCAAGAGGAATGACACTGTATTCATTGGGGGGAAAAAAGAACAATTCAAGATCTATGTAGAAGTACAATGCTGTCTGTGATAGGATAATACCCCCAGTGAGATGGATTGGCAAAGTGCCAGTATCAATGGGCTAAAGTGTGGCAACAATTGTGAGGTTGGATGAGGACCCAGCAATGTTTTGTTCTGTTGTGCATAGGGTCGGTATGAGTAGGTACTGACTTGTTGGAAATTGTCAAGAACTT
>NW_006408984.1:209567-211178 GCF_000296735.1 Chrysochloris asiatica
GACTGGCCAGTTGCCTTGCTACAAAGGAAGTGTGTGTGTACTGTAGAAGCCTCCAGCAGTGGGTAGAGGTGTCCACTCACTCAGGGCCCTCCTCTAGTCATCACTGTAGAGGTGTGCAGATGGACATTGAGCAGTTAGTGGGAGAAAGACTGTCTACTATTTTTGTCTCTGAAGGTTAGTTAGGTATCTGTGTGTGCACAGCGTAATTCTCGAGATAGTTGCATACATTTATGTTGGGGTTTTGCAGATTGTTCATACGGTTTGTCTGTCAGACCTGACAGGCCTGCTTTGTTCTTGCTGGATAAACCCCAGTAAAAGGTCCCACACAAGTTAATTTTAGGGCTGGGACACAGAGGCTGATGTCATAAGCAGCCACCAAAGAATTTGCCCTTGGGACTGATAGAGCTCTTTCTCTCTGTGCTGTGAGAAAACTGTGGGCTCAAGGCTGGACTTTTTTTGGGGGGTGTTCACCCATCTGCCTGAAGGTGTCTGGACTGGGCAAAGAAGGTGTGACAGGGAAGAGGAGTAAAAAAATATGTAAAATCCCCCTGCATCTCCTTTTGCAAATGTCACTGCACCACTTTTAGCACCAGTTCCCTGTGCTGGTCTGGCTGTAGCCCTGCCCTCTGACTTCCGCACAGGTAAGATGGCAGCAGAGGGAGTCCCATGTCTTGAGCGATCCCTAAATCTCAGTATTTTCCATCATACTATGATTTTTCCACTGGTGGGTGTGGGAAACGGACACCCTGCATCTTATGCTAGATCCAGAGCTCTGGTATTGTTCTGTGAAAGCAGTTTCTCTGGGTTTTCAGTTCCTCCCCCACAGAGCCTATCCTACCTGACTGTGCCTCTGCTGCCGCCCAAACCAGAAATCCCTTGAAAACTGACAGAAATTTAAGCCAGATTCAGCAGAGGATGTAGAACTAGGGATATCACTGCTGACATCAAATGGATCTTGACTGAAAGCACAGAATATCAGCAAGATGTTCACTGTGCTTTATTGATTATGCAAAGATTTTCAACTGTGTGGATCATAAGAAATTATGGATAACATTGTAAAGAATGGGTATTCCATAATACTTGTGCTCATGAAGAACCTGTGGCAGTTGCTAGAAGAAACCAAGGAGCTGTAGAATGGTTTAAAATCAGGAAAGTTGTGCACCAGGATTGTATTCTTTCAACATACATATTCAATCTGTATACTGAACAAATAGTCCAGAATCTGTATTATACAAAGAAGAAAGAAGTAGCAGGGTTGGAGGAAGACTTTTTAACAATTGCAACATGCAGATGATATAAATTTGCTTTCTGGACTCAAAGAGGGCTTAAAATATCTATTTATGAAGAACTAAGACTACAACCTTCAGTATGGATTATGCTTCAATATAAAGTAAACAAGGATATTTACAACTGAACTGATAACAACTAATATGAAAAATGAAGACAAGATTGCTTGAATCCACTGTCAACACTCATGGAAGAAGCAGTTAACAAATCAAATGATGCATTGCATTAGGCAACTCTGCTGCAAAAACTCTTTTGAGTGTTCAAGAGCAAAAATATAAGTTTGAAGACGAAGGTGTGCCTGACTCAAGTCATGGTATTTTCAAT
>NW_006408984.1:212009-214294 GCF_000296735.1 Chrysochloris asiatica
TCCAGTTGTTTTAGTTTCTCCATGTTCAAAAGCAAGTTTCAGAGTCTCTTCTGACATTTACTTTGTACTTTATTTCCTGTCTTTTTAAATTGCCTTTTACTTTCTTCATATACGAAGTTCTTTATGTCATCCCACAACTCTTTTAGTCTTTTGTCTTTAGTGTGTAATGCATCAAATCTATTTTTGAGTTGGTTTCCAAATTTAGGTGAGATATGTTCAATGTCATAATTTGGCTCTCATGGACTTTTAAAATTTTTCTCCAGCTTCAATCTGAACTTGCATATGAGTAATTGAAGCTCTGTTCCACAGTCTTGCCTTGTTTTGACTGTCAGAAGAACAAACAAATAAATCTGTCTTGGGTAGCCAGAATGCTCCTTAGAAGCAAGGATGGTGAAACTTTCTCTTGCACTTTGGACATGTTGTCAGTTGGTACCAGTCCTTGTAGGACACTGTGCTTGTTAAAGTGGAGGGTTGGTGCAAAAAAGGTTGATTGAAACTCAGTGAGGTGGACTGACACAGTGGTAGCAACAATGGGCTCATATCATAACAAAAGTTGTGAGAATGGTACAGAACCAGACAGTGTTCTGTTTTGCTGTTCATAGGGTTGCCAGGAGTTGGAAGCAATTCGATGGCAAGTAGCAATGACAATATTTGAACTTTTCCATAGTCTTTCCACAGATGTAGTCAATTTTTTTGTCTGTGTATTCCATCTGGCAAGTTCTACATGTATGGATGCCATTTATGTGGTTGAAAAAATATATTTGCAGTAAGTTATTGATCTTGCAAAATTCTATCATGTGATCTCTAGTGTCATTTTATTAGCAAAGTCACATTTTCCAACTACTGATCCTTCCTCTTTGTTTCCAACTTTTGCATTCCAATCTTCAGCAATTATCAATATATCTTGGTTGCATGTTTGATCAATCTCAGACTAAAACATTGGTAGAATTCTTCACTTTTTACATAATTGGCTTTAGTGGTTGGTGTGTCAACTTTAATAATTCAAGACAGAACAAGACTAAATTATTCTGTTCAGCTTGGCAATTATTTCATGACTATTTAGGAAAGTATTATTAATTATGTAAGAGTCCTGTTCTTAGATGGGAATTGAACAGAATTAAATTTTAAAACATTTCCTAAAAACACTATTTTCTGAAAGGTGCACAAATCAGTCATACTCTTTTAGATTCCATTTTACAATTGAATCCTCTTACCTTTCAAATTATGTTGATATTCAATGGTCTTTTGCAATCCTTTTATCATATTATGAAGCATAGCACATTCTAAAATATAAAAAATAACAGTTATTTGAAAATATATTTTCTTTTGTATTACTTTCTCAGAGTTGAAATATTTACAATAATATTTAATTGTAAACATAATATCTTATTGAAGAAATCTGGCATCTCAAAATAGACTACTTATTAAATACTTTACAGGGTCATTATGTGTTGGAACCAACTCCACGGCACTAAACAACAACAACAGCAACAGCATCAGCCTTTGAAATCCAGAATTTAATAATGAATTTCTAAGGAGCTCTGGTAGTGTAGTGGTTACGAATTGGGCTGCGAACCTTAAGGTCAGCAGTTCAAAACTACCAGCTGCTCTGTAGGAGAAAGATGAGGCTTTCTGCTCCCGTAAAGATTTACAGCCTCAGAAACCTTGTACAGGGTCACTATGAGTCAGAACCAACTCCACAGAACATAACAATAACAAGGGCAATAAATTTAGAATATTAAGGATTTTCTTGCTGTGCCTTAGCAATATCTGTCCTAGAAGCAAGGTATACCTGGTCGTGACTGGGGAACAATGAAGAGTCTATCCATACAAGTCTTCCATTAAAGAAGAACCCCAAGGAAAGATAGTCAAGATGTATGCCAGTTGGTCAAAGATAGAAGGCCAGGAATGGTGAGTGGTATAATGTGATATAAGACAATGCATTTTTTAAACTTTCTGTCCTCCACTCTTACCTGTTGGTATTCATGTTTGAGTCTTAGGGCAAGGAAGTATCAATAAAAAGAGCAAAACTTTAATGAGTGGTGTTACAAGGCAACAGCAGTTTTGTTACAAGTAACTTCTGCCAAAATGGGAGACAGACCTCCATTCCAAACAATAGTGCCCTAACATGTGTCACATAAACCTTGGTGGAGTCCTGGTATGGCACCATAGGATAAGTACTGGACCTCAAGGTTGGTTTGAACCACAAGGTTGGCAGTTCAAACTCATCAGCTGCTCCTTGGAAACCCTAAACAGGGGTGTGATGAGTCGGAATCGACTCAACG
>NW_006408984.1:214394-216037 GCF_000296735.1 Chrysochloris asiatica
GAACCTTAAGGTCAGCAGTTCAAAACTACCAGCTGCTCTGTAGGAGAAAGATGAGGCTTTCTGCTCCCGTAAAGATTTACAGCCTCAGAAACCTTGTACAGGGTCACTATGAGTCAGAACCAACTCCACAGAACATAACAATAACAAGGGCAATAAATTTAGAATATTAAGGATTTTCTTGCTGTGCCTTAGCAATATCTGTCCTAGAAGCAAGGTATACCTGGTCGTGACTGGGGAACAATGAAGAGTCTATCCATACAAGTCTTCCATTAAAGAAGAACCCCAAGGAAAGATAGTCAAGATGTATGCCAGTTGGTCAAAGATAGAAGGCCAGGAATGGTGAGTGGTATAATGTGATATAAGACAATGCATTTTTTAAACTTTCTGTCCTCCACTCTTACCTGTTGGTATTCATGTTTGAGTCTTAGGGCAAGGAAGTATCAATAAAAAGAGCAAAACTTTAATGAGTGGTGTTACAAGGCAACAGCAGTTTTGTTACAAGTAACTTCTGCCAAAATGGGAGACAGACCTCCATTCCAAACAATAGTGCCCTAACATGTGTCACATAAACCTTGGTGGAGTCCTGGTATGGCACCATAGGATAAGTCCTGGACCTCAAGGTTGGTTTGAACCACAAGGTTGGCAGTTCAAACTCATCAGCTGCTCCTTGGAAACCCTAAACAGGGGTGTGATGAGTCGGAATCGACTCAACGTGGCACTTAACAACAACATATTTTTGGTTACCATCAGTAACAGTCATACCTGAGAAGGATAACAATAGTGGTGGAAATGCTTGTCCCTTTTAGCAGTCCTGTGGCACTATAGGATGAGCACTGGACCACAAAAACTGTTTAAAAAATGCTGGAGGTTCAAACTCACCAGCCACTCCTTGGAAACCTGACACAGGGTCACTATGAGTAGGAACAGACTCAACGACACTTAACAAGAACCATCCTCCTTAGTACCTTGAACAATTGTGATACATAGCAGACATTCCACAATTATTTGTTGAGGGACTAGTGGGTTGTTTTTAGTGCCATCGACTCAGTTTTGACTCATAGTGAACTTGTATAGGGTTTCCGAGAAGCAACTGGTGGATCTGAACCACCAACCTTGGAGTTCAAACTGACCTTGCAGTCTAGTGTTTATCCTACAGCACCACAACAAGATTTGATTAGTGGATTGTTGTTGTTGTTAGGTGCCACTGAGTCAGTACTGACTCATAGCGACCCTATGCACAACAGAACGAAACACTCCCCGGTCCTGGGCCAACCTCACAATTGTTACCACGCTTGAGCCCATTGATGCTGCCACTTTGCCAATCCATCTTGCTGGGTGTCTTCCTTTTTTTCTCTGACCCTCCACCTTACCAAATATGATATCCTTCTCCAGTGACTGGCCCCTCCTGACAATATGTTTGAAGTATGAGAGACGAAGTTTGGCCATCCTGGCCTGCAAGGAGCACTCTGGCTGCACTTCTTCCAACACAAGATCTATTGGTTCTTTTGGCAACCCACGGCCCTTTCAATATTCTCCTCCAACACCATAACTCAAAAGCATCAATTCTTCTACAGTCTTCCTTATTCACTGTCCAGCTTTCACATGCATATGAAGTTATTAAAAACACCATGACTTGGGTCAGG
>NW_006408984.1:217593-218775 GCF_000296735.1 Chrysochloris asiatica
GGAGGGTCAGAGAAAAAGAGGAAGACCCCCAAGGAGATGGATCAGCCAGGTGACATCATTGATGGCTTCAAGTGTGGCAGCAGTAGTAAGGTTGGTCCAGGATTGGACATTGTTTCGTTCTGCTGTGCATGGGGTCGCTATGAGTCGGTTCTGACTCGATGGCACCTGACAACAACAACAATCACGTCTGAGTTATAAGAAGCAGCATAGACAGAGAGACAAATAGGACTGGGGTGGAGTGAGGAGGATGCAAATACATGTCACGTGAAGATCGTCAAGGAAGCACGGAAACCCAGCACTAAAGAAACTGAAGATGACAAGGCTCTTCCTCCAGCGCTAACAGCAAGATCTTTCCCCAGAACTGGTGGTCTGAATCTGGACTTCAAGTGTTCTGGTGTGGTGTGGTAGGATGAACACTGGACTGTGAACCACAAGGTTGCTGGTTCAAACCCACTAGCTGCTCCTCGGAAGCTCTATACAGGGTCGCTATGAGTTGGAACCGACTGGTGGCACTTAACAACAAAATGTGAGGAAAAAAAACACCTGTTTTTTTTAAAGTCACCTACTGTGGTATTTCTGTTTTGTTGTTGTTGTTTAGTCATTGAGTCAGTTCTGACTCACAGCGATCCTATATAGAGTTTCCAAGAAGTGGCTGATGAGCTTGAGCTGCTGACCTTGCAGTTCAAGCCAATCTTGCAGTCCAGCGCATTACTCCACAGTACCACATAAATACGAATAAAACAGGTATATATTAGTATTTGCCCCATTACACATGGCAGGAAACTGAGACACAAGGTTTGGTAAATTACCTAAGGTCACACAAGTAGCAGAGTTAGAGATTTACCTACCACTAAAGCTTATGAGTCCTGGTGTGAGCTGGTAGGAGAAGCACTGGACCACAAGGTCAATTATAACCATGAGGTTAGTGATTCAAATCTGCCAGCTCCTCCTTGTTGTTGTTGTCAGGTGCCATCGAGTTGGTACCAACTCTAGTGACCATATGCACAGCAGAACGAAACACTGCTCCATCCTGGGCCAACCTCACTATTGGTTGCCATGCTGCAGTCGATTGATGCTGCCACTTGGCCAATCCATCTTGTTGGAGGTCTTCCTCTTTTTCTCTGACCCTCCACCTTACCAAACATGATATCCTTCTCCAGTGACTGGTCCCTCTTGACAATA
>NW_006408984.1:222841-228935 GCF_000296735.1 Chrysochloris asiatica
ATGGTTGCAGCAGTACATTGACTGGGAGCTGCCAGAACTTCAAGCAGAATTCAGAAGACATGAAGTAAGGGATATCTCACTGCTGATATCAGATGGATCTTGGCTGAAAGCAAAGAATATCAGAGAAATGTTTACCTGTGTATTGACTATGCAAAGGCATATGAATGTGTGGATCATAACAAAGTATGGATTAGTTTGTGATGAATGGAAATTCTAAAACTCTTAATTGAGCTCATGAGGCATCCATACATAGAACAAGAGGCAGTCATTTGACTAGAACAAGGGGATACTAAATGGTTTAAAATCAGGAAACGTGTGCAGCAGGGTTGCACCATTTCACCATACTTATTCAGTCTGTATGCTGAGCAAATAATCTGAGAACTGGAGCATATGTAGAAGAACAGGGCCAAGACTTGGAGGAAGATGCATTAATAAACTGTAATATTCACATGACACAGCTTTGCTTGCTGAAAGTGGGGAGGACTTGAAGCACTTGATGACAATCAAAGACAGCAGTCTTCAGAATGAATTACAATTCACAGTAAAGAAAACAAAAGTCCTCATGATTGGAGCAATAGACAACATTACGATAAACAGAAAAAATACTGAAATTGTCAAGGATTTCATTTTACTTGGATCTATAATCAACACTCAAGGAGCTCTGGTAATGTTGTGGTTACCAGCTGGGCTGCTAACCTCAAGGTCAGCTAATTCAAAACTACCAGCAGTTCCATGTAGGAAAGATGAGGCTTTCTGCTTCCATAAAGTTTTACAGCCTCAGAAACCTTATACAGGCTCGCCATGAATTGTAACTGACTCTACGGCACACAGCCACCACCACTACAATCAATACTTATGGAAGCAGCATTCAAAAAATCAAATGGTGTATTGCATTGGGAAAATCTGCTACAAAAGACCTTTTAAAAGTGTTAAAAACCAAAGCTGTCCCTTTGAAAACTAAGGTGTGCCTGACTCAAATCATGCTACCCAAATCATGCTAGTTTCAATAGCCTCCCATAAATGTGAAAAGTGGACAATGAATAAAGGAGACCAAAGAAGAAATAATATATTTGAATGAAGGTATTGGCAAAGAATATTGAAAGTATCATGGGCTGTCAGAAAAATTAACCTATCTTGAAGGAAGTACAGCTAGAATGCTCCTTAGAAGTGAGGATCGCCAATACTTCATCTTACTTTGTTATTAGGAAAGACCATTCCCTGGAGAAAGACATCAACGTTGGCAGAGGATCAACAGAACAGAGGAATGCCCTACACGTGATGGATAGACACAGTTGCTATAACAATGGGCTCAAACAGAAATGATTGTGAGGATGTCACAAGGCAGTGCAGTGTTTTCTTCTTTGTACATGTGGCTAACATGTGTCAGAACCATCTAGGGCACCTAGCAACAAGAAAGCCTAAGACTCTAACCACTTTGCTATCATCATGGAGATTAGTGCAGGGCATTTCTTCAGAGTATTTTGAGCAGGTTGTAGTCCCTGGAAAGGTCCAGAGAAATACTCTTTGTGATAATTATTGTTATGCCACTTCTCATACAAGGTTAGAAAGCACAAGCTGCACCAGTTTAAGCTTACAATTTCACTAGTTAAATATACAATGATAAAGATCTCATCAAAGACTAACTTCGAATACTTACAAAAAATAAAAACTTTAAAGCTTAAAGGCAATTCCACCTTTATGAGCCTGGTTTAACCATTTATATTTTATAAAGGGAGGAATACATCCCCAGAGGCTCAGTTGCTCGTCAAAGATTCCAGTTGAAAATAGAAAGCCTGAACTTGAATTTATGTATTTTTCATTTCAATCTCTGTGCTCTTTATCTACCATCTGCTATTCCCTCAGCAGAGGGATATGCTGTAGGATATGCTGATGAAATCCTGAATTTGGAGTCAGTGAAGCTGGGTTAGAGTATCCCCCCTTTTACTTGCCAGCTATGAGATCTCAAATGAACTACATAACCTAGTTAATCTTTAGAGTCCTAATCTGTAAAATAAAAGAATGATTAATATCCTATTTCACTTATATGACTACTCTGACATGCAAATGAGAAAATTTTCCAAATTTACTCATAAATTTTTAACAGTTATTAGTGTGATTTTTATTATTTCTCTTCTATCCCTCAACAATTTGTACATATATCTTTTCTCCATTTGTCATAATTCACTATAGTTATTTGTGTTTTTTCCCTCTAGATAGTGAACTTTTTCTGGTAAAGGTCCTATCTTCTTCATTTTGATACCACCGCATCTAACATGATAACTATTGATAGGTGCTCAGTAAGTTTCATTGATTCTATGGAAGTTACAATCATGTGAGGGTTGAATGCAAAACTTTTCATCTCTCAATTAGAGATCCTCCACTCAGTCATCATCTACTTTCTTCAACTACCCTAATATGATATCTTCAAAAGTTATGAGCTTTATGCAGATAGACAAATAAGGCTCTACAACTTTAAGGAGCCCTGGTAGCATCGTTGATTATGAGTTGGGCTGCTAACCTCAAGGTCAGCAGTTTGAATCTACCAGTCACTCCAAGGGAGAAAGATGAGGCTTTCTTCTCCTGTAAAGATTTACAGACTTGGAAACCCTAAACAGGGTCACAATGAGACAAAACCGACTAAATGGCACACAACTACCATCAATGTGATTCTTCACTCTCTGTGTCCTTACCCCCACCTCCCCATTCTGCCCACCATCTTCTATTTTTTCTCTTGCTATTTCGTAACAGTAAACGGATAGCTAAGATATAGAACATATACATTAGCAGAGCACTTACTTCTTGTCAGTTAATATATTAGCTGTTAGGTTTCAAGATGAAGGAGGCATGTTGTTGCTGCTAAGTGCTGTCAAGGTGGTTCAGACTCCTAGCAACCCTGTTGACTCAGATCAACCAGGTTGATCTGCTCTGTAAACCTTCACGGAATTCACAACAAAAAGTTTAGAAAGAAATCTAGCTCATAAAGTAAATTGGGATCTTAAATGTCATTATGTAGGTGATATTTTGTCAACATTGTCAGTTTGTCATACTATTGTGTCATACTTTTATGTCACTGTGATGCAGGAAGCTATGGCACAAATATTTTAAATACCAGAAGGGGGAGAGTTTTCAGAGTGGAATGGAAATAAGACCCAGAGGGAGGAGGAGATAACTTGTTACAAGGAGACGGTAGTCACTGAGATGAAACCCATAGGGTTTCTGAGGAGTAACTGGTGAGTTTAAACCACTAACCTTGAGGTTCAAACTGACATTGTGGTCTAGTGCTTATAATACAGCACCACACCAGGACTCCAAGGAGGCACAGACTTTGCCCACAACTTGTTTGTTGTACTCTTTAGTAACACAGATACAGAAATTAATGAAATGGGGTATCTGACAGTATCATGATTGAATAAAAAGTCAGTAATAAGGACACTGAAAATAGAGCAGGAACAGTGTTTTTAAAGTATGTATTTTCAAAATCTGAACACAAGGTGGCTCTCAATACATGTTTTTTTCTACAATGGAAACTGACTCAATATAGAATTCTTTCTAAAGTAGATTACCATTCATTATTTTAGAATAGTGACTTCTAGTTTTCTTTGCAAACTTTAACCCATAGTATCCTTTCTGTTGGACTTTAAAATGTAATTTGAAGGATACTGTCTAATCAAATTATTCAAAAAAATTAAAATTCAGAATACTAACCAATTTCTTATAGCATGTAATTTAGTAAATAAATAAAAATTTTGACTACAATTTAAAATGATCATTAACTAGATATTTGGGCATTAATAACTAGCTCATAGTTGCTGGGTATAGGGGCACAAAACCATCACTTCAACGTGCACCATGGTCAATGGCAGAACATAGTCCACAAAGACAATATTCTAGATCCGACTTTGGTGAGTAGTGAATGGGAACTTAAAAGCTCATCATGAGTAGTCATCCAACGGGCAACTATTAGTATTTCCATGTGTGGGGGAAATAAGAGTGATGAAAATTGAAAACACTTGAAATCAATTAGTCCAGTGGACTAATGGAACATGTGAGCATCAGTCTCCATGACCCTGAGAACAGGAAAACTTAATGGTGCCCAGCTATAACTACCAACTGTTGTGAAAGGGATCACACATGAGAAAGTCCTAGATAAAACGGAGGAAATGTGGGGGGAAAACTCAAAATTATAATAAAAACCAGGCTTACTGGTATGAAAAAGTCTTCAGGAACCCAACACTAAAACCCTCGGTCACTCTTGAGGTCAGGAACTAAAACTCAACCTTGTAGCTCAATTCTCAGCCAACTAGTATATAGGTATATAAAGGAGATAACAATACTAGTAAGGTATGTGGCGCTGTGGGTTAATGCGTCAGACTGCAAAGCCGTTTGAACTGCAAGGTTGGCGGTTCAAGCTCACCAGCTGCTCCTCGGAAACCCTATACAGGGTTGCTATGGGTCGGAATTGACTTGATGGCACTTAACAACAACAAGATATGCTCATCATGCTCAACTATTCAAGATCAAAAGGGCAACATTTACCTAGGGACAAAGTTCAGAAGGGTTGGGAAGAAGAGTGGAACGGAAATAAGAACCAGAGGCAGGATGAGATAACTTGTTACAAGGAGATTACAGTCATTGAGATGAACAAAGTGTATTATTTGTTGAATGTAAAACTTTTGATCTGCTCTGTAAATCTTCACTGAATTCACAACAAAAAGCTTAAAAACAATTCTAGCTCATAAAGTAAGTTGGGATATTAAATGTGATTATGTAGGTGATATTTTGTCACCATAGTCTGTCAGTTTGTCATACTTTCATGTCACTGTGATGCAGGAAGCTATGGCACAAGTTTTTTAAATACCAGAAGGGGGAGAGTTTTCAGAACTTCCAGACTAGACAGAAGGAGAGGCAGACTACTTCTGGATGTTTAGCCACTGAGAACTTTATGAATGGCCATGGAACACTGTCACCACCAGAATCTTGAATAGTGAAACATGATGAACAGCACCAGAATATTGTCAGATAAAATGCCAGAAGAACAGCCTCGTCAAAATAGAGATGACTGTGATGACAGACATGAAAGGTGTAAAGCTTTCATTTGATGATGGACACAACTAAAAATAAGGGAAAAAACTGTAAACATCCATTAAACATCAGGCCATGGAATGGACAAAGTATGAATCGAGAAAATTTGGAAGTTTTCAAAAATAAAATGCAACACATAAATATTGATATTCTAGGCATTAGTGAGCTTAAATGGACTAGTATTGACCGTTTTGAAACTGACAATCATATGGTTTCCATTTCCAGGAATGACAAATTGAAGAGGAATGGCATTGCATTTATCAAAAAGAACATTTAAAGATCTATCTTGAGGTATAATGCTGCCTGTGATAGGATAATATCCATACATCTATAAGGAAGACCAGTTAACACAATTATTATTCAAATTTACATGACAACTAACAAAATCAGTGATGATGAAATTGATCAAATATGTAATCAAGATGTACTGATAATAAGTGGTGACTGGAACAAAAAGTTTGGAAACAAAAAGAAAGAATCAGCAGCTGGAAAATATGGACCTAGTGATAGATATGATGCTGGAGATCAAATGATAAAGTTTTGCAAGATGACTGACTCCTTCATTGCAAAAATCTTTTTAAAGTAACATAAAAGACAATTACACATGGACCTCACCAGATAAATACAAAGAGGCAATCATTTGAACAGAACAAGAGAACAGTGAATGGTGTAAAATGGCAAAGGTGTGCATGTGGGTTGTATTCTTTCACCATATGCTTATTCAGTAAGTACACTGAAGTTGGGTTATATGAAAAACATGGCACGAAGATTGGAGAAAGACTCATTAACAATCTGTGATATGCAGATAATACAACCTTGCTTGCTGAAAGCAAAGATGACTTAAAATACTTATTGATGAAGATCAAAGACTACAGCCTTCATTATGGTTGCACCTCCATGTAAATAAAACAAAAATCCTCACCACTGGACCAACAAAAAAATCATGTTAAATGGAGAAAAGATTGAACTTGTGAAAATACTTCATTTTGATTGGATCCACTATCAACACTCA
>NW_006408984.1:229915-231586 GCF_000296735.1 Chrysochloris asiatica
CCCCTGGTTGCTCCATCTCTCCACATCATCACCTCTGCCTCCATCTCTGGCATCACTGTTTCTCTGGGTAGGGTCTCACACTCTGCTCTTCTCCCTTTATGGTTCCAGAGACCTCCGTTCCTGGACTGCATAGTAAATCACTCCCCTCCTTTGCTAAAAAACATCCACCTTTACATTTCCAACCCTCGCAGTCAGTCTTGATAGCAATTATTCACCATTGTACCACATGGGACCTATTCCTATCTCCTTTCATTAGCTCTGCCCAGACAGAATGGATACTACTCAGTGGAAATTCTACTTTCCTCTGTGACCTCTGGATCTAGGCTCCCTCTTGAAAGCTTGCAAGCCAGTCACTTCATGCCTTTGCAAACGCCCCTACTCCCCTTTTTGGGTAGCCAATGTCCAAGTTGCCCATACCTGTCTAATGAATGCTATTTTTAGAATAGTTTTAGATTTATAGAAAAATTGCAGAGATAGTACAGAAAACTCCTATATATACCTTATCATATAAACCATGCCTGGTTTCCTTTATTATTAGCATTTTACATTCTTATGGAGTCCCAGTGTGGTGCACCACAAAGCTGGTAGTTCAAATTCACCAGCCACTCCTTGGAAATACAGGGTTGCTATGAGTCGGAACCAACTAGACGGCACAGAACAACAAACATCATGGTTACTGTGAAATGTCATTGAATTGGTCCTGACTCATAGTGACCCGATGTAGTTTCCAAGGAGTGGCTGGTGAGCTTCAACTGTCGACCTTGCAGTTCAAACTGACCTTGCAGTCCAGCGCATTAACTCACAGCACCAGAATAATTAATGAATTGATATTGGTAAATTGTTGTTGTTAGGTGCTGTTGAGTTGGTTACTACTTAGTGACTGTATGTACAATAAATGAAATATTGCCTGTTCCTGCACTAGCCTACAACTATCATGTTTGAGCCCATTGTTGCTGCTACTGTGCCAAACCATATTTTGGGGAGCCTTCCTCATTTTCATTGACACTCCACTTTACTAAGCATGATGGCCTTCTTAGGGACTGGTCCTTCCTGAAAACATATCCAAAGTACTAAAAATGAAGTCTTGCCATACTCCCTTTTAAGGAACAATTGTCTTAACTTTTTCCAACACAAATTTGATTGTTCTTCTGGCTGTTGTTGTTGTTACCTGCCATCAAGTCAGTACCGACTCATAGCAACCCTATACACAACAGAACCAAACACTGCCCAGACCTGGGCCAACCTCTACCGTCACTGCCGCTACTGTACCAATCCATCTTGTTGGAAGTCTTCCTCTTCTCTGACTCTCCACTTTACCAAACATGATATCCTTCTCCAGTGACTAGTCCCTCCTGATAATATGTCCAAAGTATGAGAGATAAAGTTTGGCCATTCTGGCTTCTAGAAGATGTTGGAAGAAGTACAACTTCTTCCAACACAGACTTGTTTGTTCTCTTGGCAGCCAATGGCACTTTTAATATTTTCCTCCAACACTATAACTCAAACATATCAATTCTTCTACGGTCTTCCTTATTCACTATACAACTTTTACATGCATATGAGGTTATTAATACCATGGTTTGGGTCAGGAGCACCTTAGTCCTAAAATTGACATCTTTGCTCATCATCACTTTAAAAAGGTCATGTGCAGCAGATTTGCCTAATGCAATA
>NW_006408984.1:233680-244069 GCF_000296735.1 Chrysochloris asiatica
ATGCTCAAGAGCAAGTGTCAGAATCTATAATTCATCTGTCAGTTTGTTGGTCTTTGTTGGCTTCTGTGTTGTTGTGTTGCTAGAGAGTATATTACTGGTAATTTTAAATACCATCAGTGTTCTCCATGTTGGACAGTTTTCAGCAGCTTCCAGACTAAGACAGAGAGGCAGACCATTTCTGAGTGTTTGGCCGCTGAAAACTTTATGAATAGCTGCAGAACATGAATACATTATTATTAATTACAATCTATAATCAAATTTCTTTAGTTTTTACTCAATGCTCTTTTTCTCTTCCACTATCCCATCCTGAAGATCACATTATATTTTGTTTTCAAGTCTCCTTAGGCTACTCTTGACTGTGAGTTTCTTAGACTTCATTTTTGATTTGACAATTCTGAGGAGTTGCTCAGAAATTCTGTAGACAAATTCTTTCACTGGAGTTTGTCTAATTAGCTTATATTATGATTAGAATGGGGTTATAGGTTTTTGGGAGGCAGATCAAAGATAAAAATGTTATTTTCATTATATCATTTAAAGGTTATATACTATTTAAAGAATATACATTTTTTAAAATTGTAGCAAGTAAGTATATAACAAAACATCTATAATTTCCACATTCTTTAATTTAGAAATATTGATTGTCTTCATTACGTTGATTATATTACATTTTTTATTCTGGTAAAGATATACTTATGTAACAAATAATTTGTTTCTTTAACATTTTTTATAGGTGCTATTCAATGACACTGCTGTTAATGTTCAATGATATTAGTTATGCTATTCAATCATTACCAGTATCTGAATACATCACTTATGATATTGAACTTGATCAACTGACTGGGCAGTGTTTGTCAGGTTTCTCTCTCCACTGTAAATTGACTCTTCTTTCCTCTCTTTCCATACTGAATTCTTGGAAAGGAAGTCAGTATTCACTGTTCACACTTAGTGAGAAGGGCATTAGGCTCCACCTTCTCAAAGGTGGATTATCTAAATAAATTATTTGGAATTTATTTTTGCACATGAGTTATGCCTCTTTTCTCCCATTTATTTACTTAATATATTGTTTGTATCAGCATGAATTCATGGATATTTATTTAACACTTGGGTTGAATCTAATAATAGTTTATTTTCTTTCCAAACGGTCCTGTCTTTGGTCACTGGGAGCTCTTTCAGTTGGTTCTTATGTCCCTTCATTGTGTTTTATTCTCTTCTCTCATTTTCCTTTAATTTCAGCACTTCTGCACTTCTTGGCATCATAAAATGCTACAGGTATTCGTATATATTTCTTGCCAAAACCATAGAATTAATTATTTATCCAAGGAGTTGGTTCCTTTAATAACAATTATATTAGAAATCAAATTCTGGACACTAGATAGGCTCATAGCTACTGGAAGATTGATTCTTCTGAGTCCTCTTAGTTCACAGAAATAGAAAATACATGTATGGTTTATTTCAACTTGAAAATTCTTGACTCCTTTGAAGTTTCTTTTCATGTAATTCTAAGGCAGGGACTCAAGTCTTTTCCATGGTTTTAAGGATTGGATTGAGTTCTGCCATTTATTAGTTTTAGGGTAGGGTAATAAAACCAGTCCAATTTATCTTTTATGATATACTTGTTGTTGTTGTTGTTATGTGCCATGGAGTCGGTTCCAACTCACAGCAACCCTGTACAGGGTTTCCGAGGCTGTAAATCTTTATGGGAGCAGAAAGCCTCATCTTTCTCCCGTGGAACAGCTGGTAGTTTTGAACTGCTGACCGTGAGATTAGCAGCCTGATTCATAACCACTATGCTACCAAAGATGATATTCCAAAAAGATCTATTTAAAATGTTTTATAAATGTAATAATAAACAACCATTGTTGAACAAAAAAAAGTTCTCATTAGAAATAGTCTTTCTTCAGGTAGCAAACAACTAACCTTCTTTAATTGAGACCTCCTTTGTTTGTATCACTTTTAATAAAGACTTGGTCTTTTCCAACTGAATATCCAATATGTTGTTCTTTCCACTGGTTTCTATAATTTTCTGTGGAAGAAAGAAAGTATGAATTATTACTAAATCAATGCTGCTATTTTTATTCTTTATCTAGGAATCTGAAGACTAATGAAAACTTTAACCATTTAATAACTAAAAAAATCAATAATTAAGTCTTGTATATATTTTTAAATAAGTCAGAATCTTACCTTGTTTTTGATTTAAAAAGTAAAATGGCAAAATATTTAAACATTTTATTGAGAAGCTGTAATGTATGAAGAACATGGCACCAGGATTAGAGGAAGACTCATTAACAACCTGCAATATGCATGCAACACAACCTTGCTTGCTAAAAGCAAAAAGCAGTTACTGATGAAGATCAAAGACTACAGTTTTCAGTGTGGATTGCACCTTAACATAAAGAAAACAAACATCCTCACAAATAAAACAAAAAGCAACATCATGATAAATGAAGATAATACTGGATAACAATAAGGATGTAATTTTACTTACTTCCACAATTAACAGTAGTTAACAAATCAAACAACATATTTCATTGGTATAGCTGCTGCAAAAGTCTTCTTTAATGTGTTAAAAAGGACAGATGTCACTTTGAGGACAAAGGTACACCTGACCAAAGCCATGACAGGCAGACTACTTCTGAATGTTTAGACGCTGGAAACCTTATGAATAACAGCAGCACATAGTCAGACATGCTACCAGAATATGAAGACATTAGGGAGAGCAGCAGAATGTTGTCAGATATAGTGCTGGCAGATGAGCCCCTCGGGTTAGAAAATACACTGAATAATACTGGAGAAGAGTTACCTCCTCAAAGTAGAGCTCACCATGATGACATGATTGGAGTAAAACTTTCAGGATGCAAATGGAGTAAAATTTTCAGAATCTTCATTTTCTGATGGGACACAACTCAAAATGAGGAGAAGCATCTACAAATATGCAATAATCTGAACATGGAATGTATCAAGTATGAACCTAGGAAAATTGGAAGTTGTCAAAAATTAAATGGAATGCATAAAGACTGATATCCTAGGCATTAATGAACTGAAATTGACTGGCATTGGCCATTTTGAACCTGATAATCACATGGCTTAATATGCCAAGAATGGCAAATTCAAGAGAAATGATGTCACTTTCATCGTCAAAAAGTACAATGCTGACTGTGATAGCATAAAATGTATATGACTATGAAGTGGCATTATAGAATAAGCACTGGACTGCTAACCACAAAGTCCAAGAATCAAACCTACCAGTCACTCCTAGGGAACTCTATACAGGTTCTCTGAGACTAAACTAATTCAACATCTCACAACAACCACCACACAGGGAAAATCAAGTAATACTAACATTATTCAAATTTATACACCAACCACTAAAGCCCGTGATAATGAAATTGAAGAATTCTATTAGTTATTTCCATTTGATATTGAACAAATATGCAATCAAGATGCACTGGTAATTTGATGATTGGAAAGCTAAGGTTGGAAACAAAGAGGAAGAATCAGTAGTTGTAAAATAAGGTATTGGTGATAGAAATGATGCTGGAGATAACGTGATAGAATTTGCAAGACCAATGAGTTATTCCTTGCAAATACTTTCTTGAAACCAATGTAGACTAAACACATAAGGAACTCTGGTAGTGTCATGGTTATAAGTTGGGCGGCTACCCTAAAGGTCAGCAGTTCAAAGCTACCAGCCGTTTCACAGGACAATGATGAGATTTTCTGCTCTTGTAAAGATTTACAGGCTTGGAAACTCTATACAGGGTCACTGTGAGTCGAAACTGATTCCATGGCACACCACCACCACCATACGCATAAACCTCACCAGATGGAATACACAGGAATAAAGTTTACTAAATCTGTGGGAAGATAAGGTGGAGGAACTCAACATCATCAGCTAAAATAAGGTCAAGGGCAGACTGTGGAACAGACCGTCAATTGCTAATATGCAAATTCAAGCTGAAGCTGAAGAAAGCTAAAACAACTACACAAGAGCCAAAGTATGACCTTAAATATGTCCCATCTGAATTTAGAGACCATCTCAAGTACATATTTGATGCATTAGATGCTAATGATTGAAGACAGGAAGAATTGGGGGATGATATCAAGAACATCATACAGGAAGAAAGCAAAAACATCATTAGAAAGACAGGGAAGAAAGAAAAGACCAAAATGCATGTCAGAAAAAAACTGAAAATTGCTTTTGAAGGTAGAGACGCTAACATGTATTGAAGAAATGAGGAGGCAGAAAAGCTGAACAAAAATTTCAAAGGGCAGCTCAAAAAGGCAAAGCAAAGTATTATAATGAAATGTGCAGATCTGGAGTTAGAAAACCTAAAGGGAAGAACACACTTAGTATTTCTCAAGCTGAAAGAACTGAAGAAAAAGAGTAAAGCCTCAACTTGCAATACTGAAAGATTCCATAGGCAAAATAATGAATGATGCAGAAAGCATCAAAAGAAGATGGAAGAAGAGTCACTGTACCCAGAAGAAATGGTGGATATTCAACCATTTCAAGAGGTAGCATATGATCAAGAGCCAATGATACTATGGAAGAAGTCCATGCTGCATTGAAGGCATTGATGAAAAACAACACCCCAGGAATTGATGGAATACAAACTGAAATGTTTCAACAAATTGATGAATCACTAGACGTGCTCACTCATCTATGTCATGAAATTTGGAAACTGGCCAACCTATTGAAAGAAATCCGTATTTGTGCCATTCCAAAGAAAGATGACCCAAAAGAATATGGAAATCATCAAACACTATCATTTACAGGGCATGCAAGTAAAATTTTGCTGAAGATATTTCAAAAATGGTTGTAACTAACAGTACATCAACAGAGAACTGCCAAAAATTCAAGCCAGATTAAGAAAAGGATGTGGAACTAGAGAAATCACTGCTGACATCACATGGGTCATGGAGCAAAGCAGATAATACCACAAAGATGTTTACTATGCAAAGATTTTGAACTGTGTATATCATGACAAACTCTGGATAACATTATGAAGAATGGATAGTCTAGAACACTTAATTGTGCTCATGAGGAGTTGTTAGACCAAGAGGCAGTTGTTAGAACAGAACAAGAGGATACTGAATGGTTTAAAATCAGGAAAGGTCTGTCTGCAGGTTATATTCTTTCACCAAAGTTATTCAATCTGTATACTGAACAAATAATCTGAGAAGCTGGATTATACCATGAGGAATGTGGTATCAGGATTGGAGGAAGACTCATTAACAACCTGTGATATACAAATGATACACCTTTACTTGCTAAAAAAGAAGAGGAAATAAAATACACACTTATGAAGATCAGTGACCACAGCCTTTGGTATGGGTTGTGCCTCAATATAAAGAAAACAAAAATCCTCACCAAGGGAGTAATAAATAACATAGTGACAAATGGAGAAAAGACTACAGTTGTCAAAGACTTCATTTTGCTTGGATCCACCATTAAGAGTCATGGAAGCAGCAGTCAAGAAATCAAAGGATGTACTTCATTAGGCAAGTCTGCTGCCAAGATCTCGTTAAAGAATTTAAGAGCTAAAATATCTGTTTGAGGACTAAGGTGTGCCTGACCCAAACTGTAGTATTTTCACTAGCCTCATATGCATGTGAAAGTTGGACAATGAATAAAGAAGACCACAGAATTGATGCATTTGAATTATGATGTTAGAAAAAGAATAGTAAAAGTACCAAGGAACATGGGACCGAACCAGAAAATTGCTGACAGCCGAGTTGGTGGCAGAGGCAATGCCATAAGAGAAATAGAGCAGCTGAGGACTATAGGTCCATGGAACAAGAACTGTGTGCCTGTGGGTAGGAAGCAGGCTTGTAAATGTGCTCTCTGTACACTTTGTGTGGTATGTGTGAATTAAAAACAAAGTATGATTTGTTGAATGTAAAACTGATGATCTGTCCTGTAAACTTCCACTCAATTAACAAAAAAGCATTAAAAATATGTACTATGGACTGTTAGAGAAACATATCAGTGTTGGAAGAAATACAGCAAGAATGCTCCTTAGAGGCCAGGATGTCAAGACTTCATCTCTTGTACAATGGACATATAATCAGGAGGGATCAGTCATTGAGTGAAGGACAGCATGCTCATCAAAATGGAGGATCAATGAAAGAGAGGAAACCCTCCAACAAGATAGACTGACACAGTGGCAGCAGCAATGGGCTTAAACTTAAAAATTGTGTGGATGGCACAAGACCAGGCAGTGTTTAGTTTTGTTATGTATAAGTCAGAATCGACTTGAAGGTACCGAATAACAACATATGCGTGTGAAAGCTGGACAATGAATAAGGAAGACTGAAGAAATATTGATGTCTTTGAATTATGACATTGGTGAAGAATGTTGAAAGAATCACAGATTTCCTGGAAGAAGTACAGTCAGAATGTTCCTTAGATGGGAAGATGGTGAGACTTGGCCTCTCTTACTTAGGACATATCAGGAGGGACCAGTCCCTGAAAAAGGACATAATGATTGGTAAGTAGAGTGTCAGCAAAAAAGAGGAAGACTCCTAAAGAGATGACTGACTAGTGGCTGCAATAATGGGCTCAAACATAACAATGATTGTGAGGGGATTGCATGACCCGGTAGTGTTTCCTTCTATTGGACATTGTTGTTGTTAGGTGCCATCGAGTTGGTACCGACTCATAGAGACTCATAGCACAACAGAACAAAACACTGCCCGAACCTGGGCCAACCTCACTATTGTTGACATGCTTGAGCCCATTGATGCTGCCACTTTGCCAATTCATCTCGCTGGGGGTCTTCCTCTTTTTCTCTGACCCTCCACATTACCAAATATGATATCCTTCTCCAGCGACTGGTCCCTCCTAACAATATGTTCCAAGTATGAGAGACGAAGTTTGGCCATCGTGGCCTCCAACGAACGAGCACTCTGGCTGCACTTCTTCCAACACAGACCTGTTGGTTCTTTTGGCAGCCCATGGAACTTTCAATATTCTCCTCCAACACCACAGCTCAAATGCATCAATTCTTCTACGGTCTTCCTTATTCACTGTCCAGCTTTCACATGCATATGAGGTTATTGAAAATACCATGGCTTGGGTCAGGCACACCTTAGTCTTCAAGCTGACATCTTTGCTGTAAGTTGAAAAAAATTCCACAGCATCTAACAGAAACAACAACTACATTCTCCATGTATATTTTTTTCAGTGCTACTTGACCTTCAAATTTTTCCTTTGCAACTTTTGTGATCCAGCAACTTTTCCTTTTGTGTTATTTATTTAATTTCTGGTTGAGTTTATTATGGTCCCAAGTAGACTGTTAGAATGATGATACTTTGGCTTTTAAATTATTTCTCTTAAATTCAAAACTCCCTTATTATTCTTCAATTTTTAATGTTTTATTTCATTGTTGTTGTTATGTGCCATCAATTTGGTTCCGACCCATAGCGACCCTGTATAGAGTTTACAAGGAGATGCTGGTGAGCTTGAACCACCAACCTTGTAATTCAAATGGCTTTGCAGTCTGGTGCATTAACCCATAGCGCCACACCAGGACCCATTGTTGTTGTTAGGTGCCATCAATTCTGTACCAACTCATAGTGACCCTATGCACAACAGAATGAAATCCTGCCTGGTCCTGGGCCAACCTCATATTCATTGCTACAGTTGAGCCCATCTTTGCTGCCACTGTGTTAATCAAATTTATTAGGGGTCTTACTCTTTTTCTCCGACCTTCCATTTTACCAAACATGATATCCTTCTCCAGGAACTGGTCCCTCCTGTTAATATGTCTGAAGGATGAGAGATGAAGTCTGGCCATCTTGGCTTCCAGGGAGCATTCTGGCAGTACTTCTTCCAACACAGTTTGGTCTGTTCTTTTGGCAGTCGATGGTATTTTTAATATTCTCCTCCAACACCATAACTCATATACATAAATTATTCTATGGTCTTCCTTATTCACTTTCCAATTTTTGCATGCAAATGAAGTTACTGAAAATATCATGGCTTGGGTCAGGTACACTTTAGTCCTCCAACAGACATCTTTGCTCTTTAATACTTTAAAGAGGTCTTGTGCAGATTTCCCTAATGCAATTTGTCGCTTGATTTCTTGACTGCTGCTTCCATGAGTGCTGAAAATTGATCTGAGCAAAATGAAGCCTTTGACAACTTCAACCTTTTCTACATTCATCATGATGCTACTTAATGGTCCAGTGGTGAGGATTTTTGTTTTCTTTACATTGAGATGTAATCCATAATGAAGGCTGTGCTCTTTGATTTTCATCAGTAAATATTTTAAGTCTTCTTAACTCTCAGCAAGCAAGGTTGTATCATATGCATATTTCAGGCTGTTAATGAGTCTCCTCCAATCCTGATGCCACATTTTCCTTCATATAATACAGCTTCTTGGATTATTGCTTAGCACACAGATTGAATAAGTATGGAGAAAGAACAAAGCCATGGTGTAGACCTTTCCTAATTTTAAACCATTCAGTGTTTCCTTGTTCTGTTTGACTCTTGGTCTATGTATGTAGGAATGTACACTTCCTCCTGAGCACAATTAAGTATTCTGAACTAGTCAGTCTCTATTATGCTGTCCAAAGCTTGTCATGATCCACACAATTAAATGCCTTTGTGTACTCAATAAAACACAGGTAGACAACTTTTTGGTATTCTTTGCTTTCAGCCAAACTCCATCTGACATTAGCAATGATATCCCTCATTCTTAATGCTCTTCTGAATCCAGCTTGAATCTCTAGAAGTTCTCAATCAATGTACAGTTGCAGCCATTTAAAAGTTATCTTTAGCAAAATTTTGCATGCATAGGGTATTAATAATATTGTGCAATGATTTCCACATTCTTTTGGCTCACCTTTTTGGAATGGGCACAAGTATGGATCTCTTCCAGTCAGCTGGCTCAGTAGTCTTCCAAATTTCTTGGTATAGATGAGTGAGAACCTTCAGTGCTGCATTAGTTTGCTGAAATATTTCAATTTGTACTCCATCAATTCCCAGAGCCTTGTTCTTTGTCAATGCCCTCAATGCACCTTGGACTTCTTCTTTCAGAATAATTGGCTCTTGATCATGTATTACTTCTTGAAATGGTTAAATATGGAACACTTATTTTTGGTACAGTGACTCTGTGTATTCTTTCCATCTTCTTTTGATGCTTTCTGCATCATTCGATATTTTGCCCATAGAATCCTTTAATTTTGCAAGTTGAAATGAATTTTTTCCTTCAGAAATGCTGAGTATGTTCTTTCCTTTTGGTTTTCTAACTCCAGGTCTTTGCACATTTTGTTATAATATTTGACTTTGTCTTCTCGAGCTGCCTTTTGAAATTTCCTATTCAGCACTTTTACCTCCTCATTTCCTCCGTTTGCTTTAGCATCTCTATGCTGGAGACCAAGTTTCAGAGTTTCTTCTGACATCCATTACCATTCCTTGTTTCTTGTCTTCTTTATGACCTTTTGCTTTCTTCCTGGACAATGTTCTTTATGTCATCCCACAACTTTTCTGGTTTTCAGTCTTTAGTGTCTAATGCATCAGATCTGTTCTCACATCATTTCTAAATTCAGGTGGATATGTTCACGGTCATATTTTGGCTCTTGTAGACATGTTTAAATTTTCTTCAGCTTCAGCCTGAACTTGCATACGAGCAACTGATGGTCTGTAACACAGTCTGCCCTGGTCTTGTTTTGACTGATGGTATTGAGCTTTTCCACCTTCTCTTTCCACAGATGTAGTCTATTTAACTTCTATGTAGTCCATGTGGTGAGGCCTATGTGTATGTTGCCTATAAAAAAGGTATTTGCAATGAAGAAGTCATTGTTCTTGCAAAATTCTATTATTCAATCTCCAGTACTGTTTCTATCATGTAGGCCATATTTTCCAATGACTGATACTTAATCTTTGTTTCCAACATTTGCATTCCAATCATCAGTAATTATCAATACATTTTGATTGGTTTCATGAAATCTTTCATTTCTTCTAGAAGGAATAATTTATTGTGTAAAGTTTTCCTTTTCTTTCTTTTTCTGTTGAGGGGGCATAATTTTTTTGAGAGTGGAATTTTCACCTGTGTTTTGCATACTACGTTCTTTTTCTAATTTTTAAATTTATTTCTGCTATGATATTTTGTGGTCTTCGGTCATGCCATTTAATTTCACCTAAATTCAATTTACATGGGCAGCTCTATCTGGATCTCTGTTTATTAACTTCTCTGTGAGCAAGTTTACTTTTTCTTTCTTCCTACGTTGCCTGAGACCTGACTGTCTGCCTTGAAGAATATTAGTTTGATGACTGGTTTATGTTTCATTTGTCATTCATCTGCTATTGTTGTTGTTGTCAGATGCCATCGAGTCGGAACCGACTCATAGCGACCCCATGCACAGCAGAATGAAACAAGGTCC
>NW_006408984.1:244554-246244 GCF_000296735.1 Chrysochloris asiatica
AGTCCTTGACAACTTCAATCTTTTCTCCATTGATAGAATGTTGTTTATTGGTCCAGTGGTGAGGATTTTTGTTTTCTTGACATTGAGATGTAATCCATATAGAAGGCTGTGCTCTTTGATCTTCATAAGTAAATGTTTCAAGTCCTCTTCACTTTCAGCAAGCAATTCATCTGCTACTGGGTATAAAAGCATGATCACTCACTAGGAGGATACCTAAGCCACTATGATAATGGGCATGATGCCTTTGTTTCTGGAAATTTTCTTAAAAGTTTTGAGTGTGGGGCATTTTACACCAAGTTATGGGCATATTTTATGTCTCAGAATTATGCTTGGTTTTTAGATTATTATCCAATTACAAAAATGAAGCCTTCTGACAATCAACACTAGGTGATATTCTTTGCTTTACACACACATTCCCCAAATCTCTACTTTATCCACCTACGTTTCCCAACAGCTACTCCTACTCCTCTCTTAGGTTGTTGTTGTTAAGTGCCGTTGAGTCAGTTTTGGCTCATCACGATCCTGTATAGGGTTTCCAAAGAGCTTTTGATGAATTTGAACCACTGACCTTGTGGTTAGCAGTTCAGTGATTACCCTACAGCACCATATTAGGACTCTGTTAGGTAGAGGAAGGATAGCCCAAGATCTGGTGTGTGCTTGGTCTACCATGTCATTGGCCACAGTTGGAGAAAAGCACTTTAGATTGATATCTACCTCTATTTATGCACAGGCTACCTCAAGGATTCTGATATTATTTACTATCTAAAAATTTTATTGTTATTGAATTACTATGTTTTGTCATAGTTGTGCTCGGTTTTCTTTTATATCCTCACCTCTGGCCTGGATAAACAAAATAGTAAATCATGAGATATTTTATTCCCTCTCTAATGACTTAGCATGGGAGAAGAGACCTTCTCCTCTGTAATTTAATGTATGTTATCTGTCAGTTACCTTATTCCAATGTGGGGTGGGAACACTAATAAGACTATTCTGAAAATTTCTCAGTTATGTTTCCTCTGGCACTACCTCTGGAGGGAAGGTGTTCCCACTTTTCAAAGACCATGGTGAGTACAGTTTTTTTTTTTTTTGAGAACTGTTTATAAGCTTTATATTTTGTTTTGCTTTACTTTATTAACTTTAAAATTCATTTCATTAAATTTTAGAGGAAATAGTTTTTGTTGTTTTTCATCTAAATTTGTTCTATTGTCTTACTCCTTATGTCCTGTAATGGATCCTTACAGTTTTGTTTTTATTCTAATTTTACCTTTGCCATCTTTTCTAATTAGAGTAAGAATCACTTGGTTCATTGTTTTTAAAAATGCTCATAATGTTAACTCAAAAAACTCACTGTCTTGAAAATTATTATTATTATTTTCTATGGCAAAGGAAATGGAGTAATAGACAACAATGAAAAGATAAGGAGCAGAGTAGGGTAACCTTTATTCCCCTTCCCATCCTCAATTCACACACCTAATACCCAAATTTATCTATCTACTCCCCCCCCCCCAGGAGAAATAGGGGAATGGGAACACAAGGTATACTTGGGGTTTGGTCTATCATGCAATTTGTCCAATGTGTGTATGTGCCTTCAAATGGATATGGTATTACAAAAAGGAAAAAAAGATAATAGATAGACACAATGTTGCTGTTGTTATTGTTAGGCACCCTCAAGTTAGTTCTGACTCATAAC
>NW_006408984.1:249504-255032 GCF_000296735.1 Chrysochloris asiatica
GTATTAACTGGTCTTCCTTGTGGAAGTGTGAATATTATCCTATAACAAACAGCACTGTACTTCAAGATAGGTCTTGAAATATTCTTTTTGATGATGAATGTGATGCCATGTCTCTTCAATATGTCATTCACCACATAGTAAACCTATGATTATCAGATTCAAAATGGCCAATAACAGTCCAATTCAGCTCAATGTTGTTCCTGTGGTTGTAAAGTTCCATGGAGTCGGTTTCAGCTCATAGTCACCCTGTATATGGTTTTATAGGAGCAGCTTGTGGGTTTGAAAACATCTACCTTGTAATTTGCAGTTCAATGCTTATCCTATAGTGCCACACCAGTACTCACTAATGCCTAGGATATTGATCTTTATGCATTCCATTTCATTTTTTACAACTTCCTATTTTCCTAGATTCATATTTCATATATTCTATATTCCAATTATTAATGGATGTTTGTGGCTGTTTCTCCTCATTTTTAGTGGTGCCCTGTCACAAATGAAAGTCCTGAGAGCTTTACAACATTTATGTCATCATGGTCAACTCTGCTTTGAAGAGGCAGTTCTTTTCCGGTTGTATTTTGAGTGCCTTTGGCAGTGTATCCAACACTGTTCTCCTGCTATTCATTAGGTTTTCAGTAGATAAACATTCAGAAGTAGTCCACCTCCCTTTTTCCTGTTGTATCTTAGTCTAGAAGCTCTCACTGAAGCCTGTTCCGCAGGGGTGATCCTTCTGGTATTTAAAATACCAGTGGCATAACTTTTAGCATCATAGCATCACAAACACTCCCAAAGTATTACACACAGACAGGTGAGAGGTGGATAGAAATAGTAGTAAGAACTAAATTAAGAAAAAAATGTTAAAGTTACTCATAATGGTAAGAGATTGAATCTACTTCAATTCTTACAAAACTAATTCCTAAATTATAGACATCCTGAACATTTAAGTTGTATGTTCTCTTTAACTTTAGCACAGGATATCAATTATTGACCCTTGCCACAGACATATTTTGAGGCATTAGTACAAAAAAGTAAAGGTATATATATATATAGTTGTTGTTGTTGTTAAGTGCCGTTGAGTCGATTCCGACCCATAGCGACCCTGTACAGGGTTTCCGAGGGTGTAAATCTTTACGGGAGTAGAAAGCCTCATCTTTCTCCCGCGGAGCGGCTGGTAGTTTTGAACTGCTGACCTTAAGGTTCGCAGCCCGATTCGTAACCACTACGCTACCAGAGGGAAGGGTTTAACAAAATATATTTTCATTATCTTTATGTTGTTAATTATTTTGAACATTTCTTTTTCTTCTTAACTCCTTTCTTGGCAAAACTCTGTTCTATTTTTCCTTATTTCTACAGCTGTTTGATATCTTTGCGTACCTTTTCTATCTGTGAGAAGTCATTAATAAGTTTATCAAGATTCACACCGCCAACCTTTTTCATCACTCCTTCACAGCTTTGATCCATGTCTCTGAAAAATTAACATTTGAAAGAAAGAAAAACAGTTAAGTATAAAAATTACAGATACCTGTAAGTTCACTCTGGATCCCCAGGAATAAATAAAACATACATAAATGCATATGTGAACATTGTAGCAACTGTCTTTTACCATCTCAACTAATAGACAACTTATAAATTGAATAGAGCTGTAATACTTTGAGGCCAGCTTGAATCCTAGACATCAGTAATTTATTTTCCTTTTCCATTAGTAATACAACATAGATTCTTATCATAGCTATGCATGTAAAGAAGTAGGTGATATCAACCAAATCACTTAACTTTTACATGCTCCAAGTATTCTGAATTATTAAATTCAGATAATAACACTTTCCCTCACAGAAATGAACTAAATGGGGATGAAATAAAATTATAGTTTCAGATGTGCTTTAAAAACTCTAATATTAAGTAATGTTTCTAAATTATTGGTTTTATTGGTTGTTTGATGAAGAAAATAAACAATAGAAATCTCACATTGGAACTAACCAAGAATTCACTGAAGAGAAGGCCTTACAGTCATAGGCCAGGAACTTGCCAGTTAGAACATTAACAAACACAGGAAACATCTTGGCTAACTTTGTGTGTGTATGTATGCGTGAAAGTCACCTTTTTATTCTAATGTTTATTCACCTTCTTATTTGGATTGTCTCTTTTCTACCTTTTTGTTTATTGACTAATAGTCTTTCATCTCTCATCTACCCAAGATGATCATTACCATCACTTAAACAGTTGAATTCAGTCTGATCTCATTATTTCCCCTCTTGCAATATGTTATTGAAAGTGTGGTCAAACCAATTCTGACTTATAGCAACCCTGTACAGAGTTTCCAAGAAGCAGCTGTTGGGTTTGAACCACTGATCTTGTGGTTTCTAGTCCAATGCTTATCTGACCAAGGGGTCAATCATGTAATGTTCTGGCTCATATTTATTTTTTTCATTAACTAAGAATATCATTCTATATAGGCAGAATTTTAAGGTGAGTGAAAAATAATAGGTTGATTTCCAACACTCAATCAGATTCTGCCACAATAGACAAAAGGTTGTGGTGGTTGTGTGCCATTGTTGCCTTAGAATTGACTTAGTTTCAAATCCTAACAACTTTTGATAGGGTTTCTCAGGCTGTAAATCTGTCCAGGAACAGAAAGCTTCATCTTTCTCCTTGGAAGCAGCCGGCAGATTCAAACTGCTGACCTTGTGGTTAGCAGCCCAACTCGTAATCCACTATGCTACCAAGACTCCTTCATCAAAAGGTAAAACAACTTAAATGACCATTAACAGATGAATTAAAAAACAATGGCTGATGGCTGTGTGCCGTGGAGTCGGTTCCGACCCATAGCGACCCTGTACAGGGTTTCCGAGGCTGTAAATCTTTATGGGAGCAGAAAGCCTCATCTTTCTCCCGCGGAACAGCTGGTAGTTTCGAACTGCTGACCTTGCAGTTCGCAGCCCGATTCGTAACCACTACGCTATAGAATATTCATCTATAAAGAGCAATCTCTACTTGGTGGTGGTGGTGTGCCCTGGAGGTGATTCTGACTCATAGCGACCCTAAATAGGGTTTCTAAGACTGTAAATTTTTACAGGAGCAAAAATAAGCCTTATCTTTCTCCTGTGGAATGGCTGGTAGTTTCGAACTGCTGACCTTGAGGTTAGCAGCACGGCTGGTAACACTATGCTTCCAGAGGTCCTTAATCTTTACTTGGTATACATCTTTAAGAAATAAGAACTGTGATATTTGCACACCTATGTTCATTGCAACATTATTCACAATAGCAAAAAGATGGAGAGTCTAGATGCCCAGCAAAAGGAGGAATGGTCGAACAATCTTTGGTACATACACGCAATGGAATATTATGAATCTACAAAATACCACATAACAGGGAGGAGCCTAGAGGACATTATGCTGAGTGAAATTAGTAACAAAGGGACAGATATTGTATGAGACCACTACTGTAAAAAGCCAAGGAAAGGTTTTTATTCTATAATAAATATTTTCTAATGGTTACCAGGAGTGAGAGGTAATGGGGAGTTATTCACTGGTTGGAGTATAGACACATGCTAAATTGGGTGATGTGGAAAGCAGTTAAAAAGAATAGGAATGGGAAAAGAAAAAAGGAAACTGCTTCTTTTTTGTCTTTTTTATGTATTGAAAGGGGAAAAATGTATATTTTTTCATTTGGACAAACCATTGGGAACTTTCCCACAAATTAAAAAAAAAAGGGGAGGGGGGGAGAAAGAAGGGGAAAAGAGAAAGAGAGAAAAAAAGATTTGGAAATAGTGGTGATGTTGTGCAGCATGGGGAATGTGGTTCATGTAGATGGATTTTGTACATGCAAAAATGGTTGAAATTGCAAACATTTTGTTGTATATATGTTGTTGTTGTGAAGTGCCGTCGAGTCGGTTCCGACCCATAGCGACCCTGTATAAGGTTTCTGAGGAGCAGCTGATGAGCTTGAACCGCCAACCTCGCAGTTCAAACGGCTTTGCAGTCTGGCACATTAACCCACAGCGCCACACCAGGACTCGTTGTATATGGAGTGCTGCAATTTTCCAAATCCAGAAAAAACATTACTACTATTCCACTGTTATCGCATATTATTCCTTTGTCACACTTGCTGAGCCAGCCAATGCATTTCCGGGTACCTCTTGGTCTCCTCCACCAGCTACCTAGGGCAAGATCTTTTCAACAGTTATGATCTTCTTGCCCAGCTTAACTAGGTGAACAAGCTTGCCCAATCTTGTCAGAATTTATCAAATTCTTCAGTGAGAAGCAGAGACTGATTTGTGAGCTTCAGACCCAGTTTCAACCATCCCCATTTCCTTTTCTGCTCTTCTGCCTGCCCTCTTCTCTCCTCTTTCTGACTCGTTCAACATGGCACAACTAGCCACCCAACCAGCTCTCAGTGCCAGGACGTCCACTTGAGTTACTCCTCATTGTCCTCCTCCGCATTCTAAGAATTCGCTCTCAGTCCTGAGCCTGTGGCATCCAAAGAGTTCCCCCCAAACGGAGGGTGGGGCTGAAGATTCAAAGGTGCCAGAGAACTGGATCTGTCAAAACGCCGTTGGGACCCAGACAAGGTTCAAAGAAAACAATATTAATAGAAATGGTGGAAATTTCATACACACACACACGAAGGTTCAGAGAGCATACCTACTACTACTGCACACCGGCCCTGGTGTGGTTCCCTCAAAGCTTGCTGGGGCTGGCTGGTCCGTTCTGATTGCGGTCCCCACCCTGGGAAACAGGTTCCCCTAACAATGAGTCCTGCACTTCTCCTGGCCTTTCTAGAAGAACCACAACCAGCGGGCTCTACTTTCTTGGTCCTAGTTCCCCTTAGCATCTGCTCCAGATTCTTAACTTTTCTAGAAGAAAGAACAAATCACATTTGTTTAAGTTTTGAATCCTAAGTGAGCACCACTGAATAAACAATACTCTGTATTTATCCACAGATTCTTTAAAGTACCAGCACTGGGTATTAGGGATAAAAGAAACACTACAAAGGCAGTTGTGAACTCAAGTCAGTTAATGGATGTGGTTTTGTATCCACCAGGTTTTGTCTAGGTGTTTAGTGGTTAGGAGCATGAGCCAAGTGTGAGTTCAAAGCCTAAGTCTACTATTGATCAACGGAGTAACTGCAAGGACATTAATTAAACACACCTCAACTTCTTCATCGGTGAAATAAAGATCAGTTATGATGCCTACTTCATAAGGCTATTTTAATGATTAAATGATATATTTTTAAAGTGCTTAATGCAGTTACTTTCATAAATGTTCAAAATAATTATTATAATTTTCAAATGTTCACTGGCAAAGAAATATTCACTGCTTGGGAAATTTGTTTTATTAACTTTTTAAAATGAGGCAACTGAGGTTTAAATAGGTAGAGTCCTACACAGCATTGTTATAATTTTTATTCATTTCTATTGAAGTTCATTTATACAGCTCAATTTTGAGTAACTGGAACAGTCGCTATTTATGACAAAATGTTGTTCAACACAGATGTTAGCAGTTACATGCCATTCAGTCCACTGATTTATACC
>NW_006408984.1:255217-257478 GCF_000296735.1 Chrysochloris asiatica
TGTTCAAACCGACTTTGCAGTCCAAAGCATTAACCCACAGTGTCACTCCAGGACTCCAAGCTGGAATTAAATGAGGATTATTTTTGTCTTATTCTGACTCATAACAACTCTATGAGTATTGATTGTAAAGCTAAGTAAAATGAAATTCGTGACAACTCCAATCTTTTCTCCGTTTATCATGATTTATTTATTGATTGATTAAATTGTGAGGATTTTTGTTTTCTTTAAATTATAGTATACTCTGGACTGAACATTATTGTCTTTGATCTTTATCAGTAAATGCTTCAAATACACTTAGCTTTCAGCAAGCAAGGTTGTGTTTTTGGCATATCACAGTTTGTTAATAAGGCTGCCTCCAATCCTGATGCCATATTCTTCTTCATATAGTCCAGTTTCTCAGATTATTTATTTAATATGCAGATTAAATATGTAAAAGGAAACAACCCAGACACACACCTTTCCTGATTTTAAACCATATGGTATCCTCTTGTTCTGCTGGAAGAACTGCTTCTTGGTATATGTACAGGTTCCACATAAGCACAATTAAATGCTCTATAATTCCCATTCTTAGCAAAGTTATCCATAGTTTGTTACAATCCATGGTCAATTTAATGCTTTTGCATAATCAATAAAGCACAAATAATATCTTTCTGGTATTCTCTGCTTTCAGTCAAGATCTATCTGCCGTTGGCAATGATAGTCCTCATTCCACATCCTCTTTTGAATCTCTGAATTTATGGAAGTTCCGTATTGATGTACTGTTGCAACTATTTAAAAATTATCTTTGATCAAATTTTACTTACAAGTGATATTAATGATTTTATTCTATAATTTACATACTCTGGTCACTTTTCTTTGGAATGAGATCAAGTATGGATCTCCTCCAGTTGGTTTGTCAGGTAGCTGCTTTCCAAATTTCTTGGCATAGATTAGAAAGTATTTCTAGTGCTGCAACAGCTGGTTGAAACATTTCAATTAACATCCCATCATTTCTGGCCCTTGTTTTTGCTAATGTCTTATTATAGCTTTGACTTCTTTCAATACCATTGGTTCCTGATCCTATGGTACTTCTTGAAATGATTGAACATCGACCAATTCTTTTTGGTATAGTGACTCTGTTTATTCCTTCCATTTTCTTTTGATGATTTCTGTATCATTCAATATTCTTTTCATGGAGGTGATGGTGGTGGTGGTTATGTGCCACCAAGTCTGCATAGGATTCCTATGGCTGTTAATCTTTACTGGAGCAGAAAGCCTCAACTTTCTCCCACAGAGTGCTTGGCATATTCGAACTATTGACCTTTTGTTAGCAGCCCAACTTGTAAACCACTACGCTATCAGGGCTCCTTGTTTTGTCCATGTTGCGTTGCTTTTAAGAACTGCTAAGTCAGTTCCAATTCATAGCGACCCTGTATAGGGTATCAGAGGAGCAGCTGGTAGATATGAACTGCCTAACCACTGACCCTGTGGTTCGCAGTCCAGTACTTAATCCTAAAGCACCACAATATTGTAAATCAAGGCTTGATTTTTTTCTTCAGTTCTTTCAACTAGAGAAATACAGTGTGTATGTGTGTTTGTGTTTTCTCCTAATTCCAGGTCTTTGCATACTTCATTATGATACTTTACTATGTCTTTTCGAGCTGCCCTTTGAAATTTTCTGTTCAGTTCTTTTATTTTATAATTCCTTACAGTTGCTTTAGCTCTTTGTGTTCTAGAGCAAGCTTCAGAGTCTCTCCGGACATTCACTTTAGTCCTTTCTTCTTTTCTAGTCTTTTTAATGACCTTTTGCTTTACAAAGAGCAAGCTTCAGAGCATTTCTCCAGACATTCACTTTAGTTCTTTCTTCCTCTCTAGTCTTTTTAGTGACTTTTTGCTTTCTTTATGAATTATGTCTTTGAAGTCATCTACAATATCACCTATCTTGGTCATTAGTGTTAAATGTGTCACATCTGTTTTGAAATGGTCTTTAAATTCATGTGGGGATATACTCAGAGTCCTGGTGTGGTGCTGTAGGATAAGCACTGGAATGCTAACAGCAAAGTTGGCAGTTCAAAACCATCAGCTGCTTCTTGTAAACCCTATACAGGGTTGCTATGAGGTGGAATTAACTCAAGAACACTTAATAACAAAATACTCAAGGTAGTATGTAGGCTCTTGTGGATTCGTCTTAATATTTTCAGCTTCAACCTGAACTTGCATATGAGTTCCACAGTTAACCCCTGGCTTTGTTCTGTCTTATGATATTGAGTATCTCCATCATC
>NW_006408984.1:258198-259431 GCF_000296735.1 Chrysochloris asiatica
GCTAAATCAGCAAATGAAGTCTGTGAGTTTGATCCATCCCATCATTAAGGTCAACTCTGCTTTGAGGAAGCCTCTCTTCCCTAGTCATATTTGAGGGGTTTCCAATCTAAGGGGCTTATGCTTTGGCACTATATCAGACAATGTTCTGCTGGTGTTCATGTTTTTAGTGGCTAATTTGTCAGAAGTGATCAGCCTGTTCCTTCTTCCTAGTCTATCTTAGTCTCAAAGCTCTGCTGATACCTGTCCACCATAGGTGATCCTACTGGTATTTGAAATACTGATGACATGACTTTCAGTATCATAGCAACACGCAAACCACAACAGTACAACAAACTGGCAGAGGAGTGATGATTGCACAGAATTAGCAAGAATTAAAATGAACAATGGCAAAATACTTTGTATCCTATTTTAGGGAGATACTGAGTTGTTTCTTGTAATGGACTGAAAAAAGAGATCTTATGGACCTCGACTGTAAAATTAAGTCAATGGAGAACATCCAACTTTAAATCTTTCATTGTTGTTGTTGTTCTTGTCAAGTGCCATTGAATCGGTTCTGACTCATAGCAACCCTGATAGGATTTCTAAGGAGTGAGTGGCTGGTAGGTTTCAACTGCTGAACTTGTGGAAGACTAAATGTAGAAGACAATGCTAAGTTCAAAATCTTCTGACCACACTAGTTATAAAATTTACGGGGCACTGTGCAAAATTAAAATACAGGCACATATTCAAAATTTCAAGATAGTAACAGCTTTAAGCCAAGAGTGGATGGACCCCTTCTACTTGGGGGTTCTTGTGTACACAGATGGTATACTCACGAAGCTGGCTCTGTCTTCTAACTTCTTTGTTGTTTATTTGTGGGTATTGGAAGTTTAGGGGAACTGGGTTGTGCACTGAGAAAATTTGAGATGCGAGGCAAAGGAAAGATGCAGAGCCCTTTGCTGGCTTCACTACAACACTGTACAATCTGTCCTAGAAAAACTGTAGAATCTTTTGTGATTGGTCACCCAGAATCAATGTTTGATAGTTATTGACCAACATAAACAATTCTTTTAATGAATTTAGAAATACTGTGTCAGTGGGCTATTCAAAAGGTTACAGGTGAATCTGATTATTCCAAAAGTGTCTTTGTTATGATAGAGGAGGAGAGATTCCACTTTTCCTGCTGGCCAGATTTTACAGGGCTATGGGGAGTTAGGATGAAAGACCAGCATTAAGCCACTAAGTTAATTCATT
>NW_006408984.1:260906-262639 GCF_000296735.1 Chrysochloris asiatica
ACTGGGGCAGAGCTGAGTCCTCAGAGTAGAGTTGACTGTGGTGGCACAAATGGAGTAAATACCTCAGGATCTTCAATTGCTGATGGGGCACAACTCAAAAGGAAGAGAAAGTGGTAAAAATCCATTAATAATCAGAATATAGAATGTACGAAGTATGAACCTAGGAAAAATAGAAATTGTCAAAAATGGAATGCATAAACATCAATATCGTAGGCATTAATGAGCTAAAATGGACTGGTATTGGCTATTTTGAATCTGACAAGCACATGGCGTGGTATGCTGGGAATGACAAATTGAAGAGGAATGGTGTTGCATTCATCATCAAAAAACATATCAAGATATGTCTTGAAGTACAACACTGCCTGTGATAGGATAATATCCGTACGCCTACAAGGAAGACCAGTTAGTACCACTATTATTCAAATTTATACACTAACCACTAAAGCCAGTGATGAAATTGAAGAATTCTACCAACTTCTTCAGTCTGGAGTTGATCAAACATACAGTCAAGATATATAGATAATTACTGGAGATTGGAATATAAAGGTTGGAAACAAAGAAGAAGGATCAGTAGTTGGAAACTATGGCCTTGGTGATAGATACTGGAGATCACATGATAGAATTTTGCAAGACCATTGACTTCTTCATTGCAATACCTTTTTCAAACATCATAAAATATGACTATACACATGGACCTCACCAGATGGGATACACAGAAATCAAATGTACTACATCTGTGGAAAGAGATGGTGGAAAAGTTTGATATCATCAACCAAAACAAGGTCAAGGACAGACTGTGGGACAGATAATTAATTGCTCCTGTGCAAATTCAGGCTAAAGCTGTAAGAAAATTAAAACAAGTCCATGAAAGCCAAAATATGATCTTGAATATATCCCACATGAAATTAGAGATCATCTGAAGAACAGATATGGTACATTAGACATTAAAGACCAAAAAGCAGAAGAGTTGTGGGATGACATCAAGAACATCATACAGGAAGAAAGCAAAAGGTCATTAAAAAGACAGAAAGAAAACACAAAAATGGATGTCAAATGAGAACCTGAAACTTAGAGGTGATAAAGCAAATGGAAGAAGTAAGGATGTACAAGAACTGAACAGAAACTTTAAAGGTCAGCTTTAGAAGACAGACAAATATTATAAAGAAATGTGTAAAGACCTGGAAAGGAGTATCTTCTGTTGCTATAGCCACTCCGGTCTGGTCTTCATGGCCTTTCAAGTGGGAATGTTCCACCTCAGAAGGTTCTGAATGAGGCTCAGGATTCCACCTAAGGTCCTATACACTATAAGGACTCCACAAGAATTCTATTTCACTGGGAAAGTTCTAGAAACCCTTTTAGGTATTCCTATCAATTATAGGCTGAAAACAGGCTTACAAGCTTTCTGTAATTATGTTTCTCAATATTCCTTTCTATCCCACTCAAGTGTCTATTTTGCAATAGTAGGCAAGGGAAGCCAAGATGCTTTCTGCACCACTCAATATTTTGCCCACAGACTCCTCCAGTTTTTCAAGTCAAGGTTTGAATGTTTTTTTCATTCCAATCAGCTTGAGAAATGCTGACCATGTTCTTTTTTGGTTTTCTAACTTCAGGTCTTCACATATTTCATTATAAGACTTGACTTTGTCTTCTCAGGATTCTGTTTGAAATTTTCTGTTCACTTTTTTTAATCTCATTAGCCATTAGAGAGATGCAAATCAAAACAACAATGAGAT
>NW_006408984.1:265360-266607 GCF_000296735.1 Chrysochloris asiatica
TTCCAGCACTGTATCTGACAATGTTCCACTCCTATTAACAAGGTTTTCAGTGGTTAAATATTCAGAAGTAGTCCACCTCTCCTTCTTGTCTTAATCTGAAAGCTACACTGAAAGCTGTCCACCATGGGTGTTCTGCTGGTATATAAAATACTGGTGGCACAGTTTCCAGCCTCACAGCAACACAACAGCCACCACAATAAGACAGACTGACAGATGAGTGGTGGAAACTCTTTTTAGATGAATTTAAGAGCAACTAAAGTACAATTAGACAAGAATATATTAAAAAGTTATGATAAAAGATGTGATAGTATAAGACATTATGTTATGCATAGTACTATGTTCAGAGCTCTTTATCCAGAATTGCTCATTTCTTTAAGTTTAAGTAAAGGAAACTTTGTTTAATTTTGCTATAACCAAACATTTCTTGCAATTGCAATGCAATTTTCTTTATGTAGCATTTTTGATGGCTTTGAAATCTCACAAGTGTAGAATATAAAGCTATGTGACAATAAGAATGTGTTATCTTTCTCAAGGTTGAGCTGAGAAGCAAACTATCAGAATTTGGCAGCTCAAGAAACATGAGAAATCTTTAATGATGATGGAGACTTTTCATTTTCTTCTTCATCTCCCAGACTGTGGTGCCATGGCTTGGAAATCTATACCTATCCTCTAATATCAAATGCAATCTCATTGGTGTAATTCAAAATTCTATTAAGAAGTTTCTAGCACAAAAAATTTTAAAGTTTCAAAGCTGAGATAAAGCTTTTGATTAAGATGTTCTAAAAATTCAATCTTGCGCTACTCTTGTAATTTATTTTCCAAATGTTTGTGGCTGTTCAAAACATGCACTTTAACTTGTGATGAGTCATTAAAAGTTTCTTTTCTGATCTGACCTTCCTCTGGCTTGAAAGCAAAGATTGACATTTTCAACAAGATTTTTGAAACACAAATAACATGGAAAATGTAAGATGCAAACTGTATTGTCATCAATGTATTTATCCTTATGTAAATATAACTAAAGGATCCCTGGTGGATATGAGCTGGGCTACTAAGCAATAGCTCAGCAGTTCGAAACTGCTAGTTGTTCAGTGTGAGAACGATGAGGCTTTCTATACCTGCATAGATTTACAGCCTCAGAAACCCCATGCAGGATTGCTATGAGTCAGGGCTATCTCAGTGCCACACAACCTCCCACCCATCATATGTAACTAATGCCAAGGATATCAATCTTTATGCATTCCTTTTCC
>NW_006408984.1:267397-269431 GCF_000296735.1 Chrysochloris asiatica
AGAAGAAACTCTGAAACTTGCTCTTGAACAGATAAGCTAAAGCAACTGGAAGAAATGATGGCGTAAAAGAGTTGGACAGAAAATTTCAATGGGCAGCTTGAGAAGACAAAACAAAGTATTATAAATGAAGTGTGCAAAGACCTGGAATTAGAAAACTAAAAGGGAAGAATATACTCAGCATTTCTCAAACTGAAAGAACTAAAGAAAAAATTCAAATCTTGACTTGCAATATTGAAGGATTCTATGGACAAAATTCACCATCCATCTGTTAGTTTGTCATATCATGGTAGCTTGCATGTTGCTGTGGTACTAGAAGCTATGCCACCAGAATTTTAAATACCAGCATGGTCATCTATGGTGGAAAGAATTCAGCAGAGCTTTCAGACTAAGACAGGCTAGGAAGAAGAGGCAGGTTACTTCTTTATGGTTACTCACAGAATATCATATGAATAGCATCAGAGAGTAGATATAGTGTGGGAAGATGAAAACATTTAAAATAGTAGCAGAACATTGTCAGATATAGTGCTGGGAGATAAGACCTTCAGGTTGGAAGTCACTCAAAATACAACTGGAGAAGAGTTGCCTCCTCAAAGTGGAGTTGACCATAATGATGTGAATAGAAAAATGCTTTCAGGAACTTCATTTACAGATGGGGTACAATTCAAAATGAGAAGAAACAGTTACAAACATCCATTAATAATCAGAGCAAGAAATATATGAAGAATGAAAGTAGGTGAATTAGAAGTTGTCAAGAATGAAATGGAATGCATAAAGATCAATAGACAGTTTAAATTGATGGTTTTGGCCATTTTGAATATGACAATCAGAGGATTTACTATGTTGAGAACATCAAACATTTAGCATCAAAAAGAATATTTCAAGATCTTGAAGGATAATGCTGTCTGTGATAAACTAATGCCCATACATCTACAATTTCAGTCAGAAATTTAGCAAACAAAGAATCAAGATGTATTAGTAACAACTGGTGTTTGGAATATGAAAGTTGGAAACAAAGAGGATGAATTAGTAGTTGACAAATATAGCCTCGATGACAGAAATGACGCTGGAGATCACATGATAGAATATTTTTTAAAGTTTTTATTGTGAATTGAGTCATACTTTACATGGGAGAACATCAGCTTTTACATTCACCCTGTTGTATTTCGTTTCATTGCAATGATTACAATCCCCTCCATGCATCATCATTCAACAGCATTTACGTCTATTTTCTTTCTTTCTTTTTTTTATGTACACCGAAGCACTCAGGAATATATGACCATTTAAACAACCAAAGGGTATATACCATGCAAGCCTGAACCCTGGCCACCAGCACACAGCTCCTCTCCTTCCCTGAGTACAGAGTCCCCAGTCGTTCCATCTCTCTGTATCATATCATCATTTCTGCCTCCATCTGTAGCATCTCTGCTTTTCTGGATAGAATCCCCCACTCTGCTCTTATCCCTTGAGGGTCTCAGGGTCCTCTGCCCCTGGACTGCAAAATCAACCACATTTGTAACATTCACAATCAGTCCTGATAGCAATCATTCACTATTGAACCACAAGAGTCTTATCCTCATGTTCTTTCACCAGCCCCATCTAGACAGGTTGAAAACCACTCAGTAGAGATTTTACCTTCCCCCACACCTCTGAAACTAGAATCCCTCTTGAAAGCTTGTAAGTCAGTCACTTCATGCCTTTGTAGCATCCCCCATTTGAAGGAAGACTCATTAACAACCTGCAATATGCAGATGACGCAACCTTGCTTGCTGAAAGTGAAGAGGACTTAAAATATTTACTGATGAAAATCAAACAGCACAGCCTTTGGTATGAATTGCATCTCATTGCCAAGAAAACAAAAATCCTCACCACTAGACCAATAAACAACATTCTTATCAATGGAGAAAAGAATGAAGTTGTCAAGGACTTCATTCTTCTTGGATCAACTATCAACACTCATCGAAGCAGCAGTCAAGAAATCAAACAACATGCTGCACAAGACCTTTTTAAAGTATTGAAGAACAAAGATGTCAGCTT
>NW_006408984.1:272161-274615 GCF_000296735.1 Chrysochloris asiatica
GAGTCGATACTGACTCATAGTGGCCTTATGCACAGCAGAACAAAACACTTCCCAGTCCTGGGTCAACCTCACTATTGTTGCTACGCTTGAGTCCATCAATGCTGCCACTTGGCCAATCCATCTCTCTGGGGGTCTTCCTCTTTTTCTCTGACCCTACATCTTACCAAACATGATATCTTTCTCCAGCGACTGGTCCCTCCTGACCATATGTCCAAAGTATGAGAGATGAAGTTTGATCATCCTGGCCTCCAAGGAGCACTCTGGCTGGACTCCTTTCAACACAGATCTGTTGGTTCTTTTGGCAGCCCATTGCACTTTCAATATTCTCCTCCAACATCATAACTCAAAAGCATCAATTCTTCTATGGTCTTCCTTATTCACTGTCCAGCTTTCACATGGATATGGGCTTATTGAAAATACCATGGCTTGGGTCAGGTGCACCTTAGTCTTCAAGCTGACATCTTTGCTCTTCATCACTTTAAAAAGGTCTTGTGTAGTAGATTTGCCTAATGCAATACATCGTTTGATTTCTTGACTGCTGCTTCCATGAGTGTTGATAGCTGATCCAAGAAGAATAAAGTCCTTGACAACTGCAATCTTTTCTCCATTGATAAGAATGTTGTTTATTGGTCTAGTGGTGAGGATTTTGTTTTCTTGACATTGAGATGCCATCCATACTGAAGGCTGTACTCTTTAATCTTCATCAGTAAATATTTTAAATACTCTTTTAGTGACTGGTAAAGATCTATGAATATCTTTAAATTTACTTTCGAATCTTGGAGAACTTTACTCACTGTATGAAAATGCTACAATCTTATTCCATGTAATCAACATAATTAGTTATACTAATGTTTATATTTTGTTGGCAAAGTTTTCAGCTTCTATTTTGAAATCCCTTTTGTGTCTGGTCTTTAGAAATATATTGTAAGGCATCTACAATCTGAGTGTAAGGTTGTAGGATTATACTCATGACTACAGCATGTACTTCCACTCAAAAGATATTTTAATCCTTGATTGTTAGTTATATGTTTTCCTTTCTGTTAGTCGAGGGAGCACCGAATGGGTAACTGAATGGGAGAAAAAAATCAACTGCTTCCATACAATCATCTATGGCAGTACATTCTGCAAGATGAAGTGAATGCACTGCACATGGCATGAAAATAACATTTTTTTGTGTTCCAAAATTTTATGCTGCATAGTCTTGTAATGCCATAATAGATTGGCAGTATTGTCAAAGATGGCACTCTGTTCTTAGAAAAATCTTGAATGGTGAGATACTTGATTTATAATTTCTTCACCAACATGACTTTTTAAGCTTGTAAATGTGCAAACAGATAAATCCATCTTTAGCAGATTTTGTTAAATACAATCAAGTTGGTTCTGAATCATAGCAACCCTGTATAGGGCTTCCCCATGAGTTGTTAGTCAGCTTGTCACACTGTGGTGGCTTGTGTGTTGCTATGATGCTGGAATCTATGCCACTGGTATCTTAAATACCTGCAGGGTAATCCAGGGCGGACAAGTTTCAGCTGAGCTTCTAGACAAAGACTAAGATGGCGAAGTGGACGACTTTAGCCACTGAAAAACTTATGAATCGCAGTAGAACAGTGTTACCATCAGAATACTGAATATTGAAACATTTTGCATAACAGCAGAATAAAGTCAGATATAGTGCTGGAAAATGAGCCCTTCAAGTTGGAAGGGACTCAAAATACTACAGGCAGAGAGCTGCCTCCTCAAAGTAGAGTAGAGTGTGGTGACATAAATGGAGTAAAACTTTTAGAACTGTCAATTGACTGTGGGGTACAATTTGAAATGAGGAGAAACATGTGCAAATATCCACCAATAATCGAAACATAGAATGAACAAAGTATGATCTAGGAAAATTTTAAGTTGTTAAGAGTGGAATGCAAAGGACAAAACTCTATATCTTAGGCGTTGTTGTTGTTAAGTGTCATCAAATCAATTCCAAATCATAGTGACAAGCAGCTGGTGGGTTTAAACTGAGAAACTTGCAGTTAGGAATCCAGTGTTTAATCTACAGAGACAAATCAGACTCTAAGGCATTAGTGAACTGAAATGGACTGGCATTGGCCATTTTGAATCTGACAATAGTATGAATTACAATGCCAGGAATGACAAATTTAAGGGGAATGATATCACATTAATCATTTAAAAGAACCTTTCAAGAACTATCTTGAAGTGTAATGATGTCTGTGATAGGATAATTTCTATATGCCCACAATGAAGATTAGTTAATACCACCATTATTCAAATTTACACACAAACCTCTAAAGTCAGTGATCACAAAATTGAAGAATTCTACCAACTTCTTCAGTCTGAAACTGACCAAGCATGAAATCATGATGTATTTTGATAGTTACTGGCAATTAGAATGCAAAGGTTGGAAACAAAGAGGACAGATCAGTAGTTGGAAACCATGGAGTTAGTGAT
>NW_006408984.1:275510-276888 GCF_000296735.1 Chrysochloris asiatica
GGAATACCTAAAAGGGGTTCTAGAACTTCCCCAGTGAAATAGGCTTCTTGTGGAGTCCTTGTATAAGTGTATAAGACTTTAGGTAGAATCCTGAGCCTCATTCAGAACTTTCTGGGGTGGAACATTCACACTTGAAAGTCCATGAAGACCAGCCTGGAGTGGCTAGAGGAACAGAAGATACTTCTTAAAAGAAAGACCAGCAGGAAAAAACAAAAACAAAAATGGCAGTCTGCTTGGCTATTGCAAAAACATGCAAGCTGTTCACCAGAGAACCATCAAAGCATGCAATCAAGTCCCTTCAGGACAAACTGTCCTCCAAGATTGAAACTCAAGGGGAACATACAAGCAGGCAAGTAAGCTAGCTGGCGATTGCATTGGTCTACATGTGAATGGAAGTGAGGGAAAGTCAGTAATGAAGATGTGGGCTGAGTTCGACCATGTTCCTTAGACTCCTGCTGACATGGAGATGAGAGAGCGAAGAGGAAAGGCTGGTTAGTCTGAAAGTTGGGGTGACTTTGGAACTCCTGAGCCCATGGACACTGACCTAGACATGGAGTCCTACAGCTGAGAGTAAAGCATCCATCTGATATGAAGTAGGGGGCAACTCACAAGAATGCTCAAACTTGCAGAAAATATCCATTTGACCTACCTTCAATGACTTGATGACCAGAGCTCAACTAGAGGAAGATAAAGAAATTTGATAAATGAACCTAGTGTAAATTGCTACAGTTTGATGAACTTGACCTATACTTCTGGATGTAGCTGCTCAAAAAACCAACTGAAAGGGAAGGAATCTTCACATCAAGGATCAAGCCTATCCCCTCTGTATACAGGGTTGATAGGGATGGCAACTTAGACATTGGCTATCTCAAATGGGGGTTGAGGGAGCTTTAAAGGCACTAAATGTCTGGCTTACAAGTTTTCAAGAGAGAGTTTAGTTTCAGAGTGTGTGGGCAGAATCCCCGCTGAATAGTTTTCACCTTGTCTAGATGTTGTTGTTATTATTTGGTGCCATAGAATCGGTACCGACTCATAGAGACCCTGTGTACAACAGAATGAAACACTGCCTGGTCCTGAGCCAACCTCACAATTGTTGCCACACTTGAGCCCTTTGACACTGCCACTTTGCCAATCCATCTCACTGAGGGTCTTCCTCTTTTTCTCTGACTCTCCACTTTACCAAACATGATATCTTTCTGCAGTGACTGGTCCCTCCTGAAAATATTTCTGAAGTATGAGAGATGAAGTTTGGTCATCTTGGCCTCCAAGGAGCACTCTGGCTGCACTTCTTCCAACACAGATCTTTTGGCAGCCCATGGCACTTTCAATAGTGTCCTCCAACACCATAACTCAAAAGCATCAATCCTTCTACAGTCTT
>NW_006408984.1:279563-281654 GCF_000296735.1 Chrysochloris asiatica
CTTGTAAACTATCACTCAATTCACAATAAAATCTTTAAAAACAAAACAAAACAGAACAAGAGGATGGAAGCACTACACAGAGTACCGTACCAAAAAGAATTGGTTGGTATTCAACCATTTGAAGAGGTAGCATATGACCAAGATTCAATGGTACTAAAGGAAGAAGTTAAAGGTGCATGGACGGTATTGGCAAAGAACAAAGCTTCAGGAATTGATGAAATACAAATTGAAATCTTTCAACAAACGGATGCAGCACTGGAGGCACTCATTCATCTATGTCAGGAAATTTGGAAGATGATACCTTGCCAACTGATTGGAAGAGGTCCATATTTGTGTATATTTCAAAGAGTAGTGTGTGACCCAATAAAATGCAGAAATCACCAGACATTAATACCACATTCAAATAAAATGTTGCCAAAGATATCTTATAATGAAGTTCTCCAATGAGATGGATTGACTCAGTGGCGACAGCATTGGGTTCAAGCATAACAATGATTGTAAGAATGGTGTATGATGGGACGATTTTTGGCTCTATTGTGCATATTGTTGCTATGAGTCAGAACCGACTTGATGACACTTGGAACTTGAGGGTTCCAAGAAATGACTGGTGGGTTTGAATAATTGACCTTGTGGTTCAGTCCAATGCTTGTCCTACAGCGCCACATAATTTAGGAGCAAGTAGCTTGCAAACAAAACTAAATACAGAGCCGACTGATTAAGTCTACAGTAGCCACTTCCTCTTACAATTTTCACCATTTGCTTTGCACCCTAGAAATGTATTCTGGCTACAGAACCTTGTTCATGTACCATCCAGAAATGTTGATGCCAATTTTCAAATGGTCCACTGTTACAGTGAAAACCACTTGGCTATAATTAGAAGAAATTTTATTCCACAAAGTGTGATCTGTATTTCTGTTATTTTCTGCAGATATGACAATTTCAGATTCTAAAATAGCTTCACTTTCTACACTATCATGGATTTATTACTTCAAGGAATCGATGGAGAATTTGGTACAAATTCTGTTATATTCCTTTTCTGTTAGTAATTCAGCACTAGGAGTGCTAGCATAATGACTTGCACCTATTAAGCCTGAACATACAATGGAAGAAGTCTTTTCTGATTCATTATGTTTTAAAATGGGAGTTAATTTTGGACTTGTATTTAGAGATTCACAAATCTTTTTTCTTCTGTGAGTTTGGTTTTTGTGCTCCTCTTAGTTGTTGCTGCTTTGTTTTACCTGGGTATAAAATTATGCCCTTTTAAAATGATGTACTGTAACAAGCTTAGTGGCTACAAATCAGGCTGTGAACCGCAAGGTCAGCAGTTTGAAACTGCCAGCTGTTCCGTGGGAGAAAGATGAGACTTTCTGCTCCCGTAAAGATTTTCCGCCTCAGAAACCCTATACAGGGTCGCTATGAGTCGGAACCGACTCCATGGCACATAACAACAACAACAACTGTAACAAATAAATTTGTGTCATTGAAAAGAATAAAATGTATAATACAAGTAAAGTTTATCAAATTAAATTGACATTCTAATTTGAATGTTAATAGAAAAAATTATATTTAAAAATTAGTAAGTCAATGAATTGATTTGTCACATATAATTTTGTTCTTAAGATCTGAGATAGTCAAATAATTTCATTTGTTTGTCATATGATGTTTGTAGATGGTCCTTCGAAGATCTCACTGAGTGTTTTTTGTCTTGAAACAATACTTTTAAAATTAAACACTCACTTTCTGTTTTTTGATGATATATCTCCACAGCTCATACCTGATGAGGGTGAAAGCAATCGCGAAGAGCTTAATACAAATATAAAGGTGTGCACAATGTGAAGATGTGTTTTTGTTAGCGTTGCCCAGGATAGGACCAGGTATGTCACAAGTCATGTAATCATAGTGCTGCTATCAGGAAGGCAAACTGAATGTGAGGTTATGCCAGGTCAGACAGAAATCAAAATGAAAACATAATTGTTATTGTATATAAAATTAATAAAATGGACATCTTATTTCTTTGTGGAATTTTTCAGCTTCCATATTGAGGGACACATTCCTAATTGATGTAATGATAACATCACTGCTGGACAAGCA
>NW_006408984.1:281911-283233 GCF_000296735.1 Chrysochloris asiatica
CAATTTCCTTATAAGGCAATACATAAATAATTTGATGAAATATAAATGTAATAGTCTAATAAACACACCTTGGTTCTTTCTTGGAAAATAAACTTAAAAACACACTCATTGTTGCAAAACAGAAATGCATTTTGCATAAAAAATAAATATTGATTTTTGTGTCCTTTTAATGTGCCTGGTTACATTATTATATTTATTAGCATATAGAGAGCAGTATCAAGCATTGATACTGAAAAACAGATACTAAAATAATAAACTGACTTGATAAATAAATTACAATTTTCTGTTAGATAAACATTAACATTTCCAGCATTCTGGATTGTTTACTATGTTACATTATTACCCATGATAATATTGGAGTTCTGTCATGGGGCTGTAGGATAAGTACTATACTGCTAACCACAAGGTTGGTGGCTCAAACCCACTAGCCACTCCTTGGAAATCCTATACAGGATCACTATGTGTCAGAACTAACTCAACAGCACTTAACAACAACAAATGTCAGTATTATATAAAATGCATGCTAGATTATGTCTACATCTATGCCAAACATAAAGCTAGGGTTAGAAATATTATTGACAAAACTGTGGACATAGTTCTATACATAAGTGCTAAATAGTTTTAAAATAACATGATTGGTTTCATTGCAGTGGTTGGCTTACTTAAGTTCTCTTGCATGTCATCTGGGACTGGTGTTCCCACTGGTTGCTGGAGCTTCTAGACCAGCAGAAGTGGATGTACAAAATGGTTCTCTCTGAATGGATCAGAAACCTGTTATCTATTAATATCATCTGTCCTTATTCAGTCAACCATTCATGCTGGATGACTGTAGCAAGATTTAGACTCAAGAGCTCATCCTCACCTCTGGTTTATTACAAAGAAATAGTATAGTCCTAAGAGATCTATTGAAATAAGGAGTTTTAAATAAACAGACAGGGACCGTAGGAGACAGATGCTAATGAAAATGCTGAAGGGGTTGAAGTGGACTTCATAGCTTAATCAACCTTCTAACCTAACTCCACATGAACTTTATAACTGGTTGGCACATTCTCACACACTGAAGCATGGGTTTTTGCTTTGGACTGGTGCCCCTGTTTTGTTGCTGTCTTAAGCACATGCTTACTTGGCTTATTGGATCTGTGCTGTGGTGACACCATGTGTCCACAGTAGAGTGAGTTTTCAAGGCTATGATCTTTTAGAAGCTGATCACTAGGCTTTTTTTCTGAGGTGACTATGCATGAATTCAAACTGCCAGCACTTTGGCACTACAAACACCATGTGGGAGCCATGTCTGACTTCCTCTAGCTTCACAAAGGTGAAAG
>NW_006408984.1:284223-286716 GCF_000296735.1 Chrysochloris asiatica
GCTTTCTTATCCTTTAAAGATGTACAGCCTCAGAAACCCTGTGCAGGGTCACTACGAGTCAGAACCAACTCCACGGTACTTAACAACAACAACAACAACATAGGCCTTAAACTAGAAGCTGTTCTATCTCTCCATGTCATCGCCTCTTGCCACCTCATGCTCTACTTATACTAGTCCTTCTTGACGGTCCTGGGGTCTTCTGTCTCTGCTTCTAACATGGCTTCTTTTAAGCTCAGTTGAAGGGCAAATCTAACCAATCCCAGCCTTGGAATCCTGTATACCTTATTTACCAGGTCTCACTCAGTCACTTAATGGGAATTAAGAAGGCTTTGGATAGAAAAGGCATATGGAGTAAATTCAAGGCGCCACAGGCACCATCCAGAGACTCAGAGTATGTAACTGACCCATTATTGTCAAGTCAATTCCAACTCACAGTGACCTTCTAAGACAGAGCAGAACTGCCCCATTGAGTTTCCAAGGCTGTAAATCATTATAGAAACAGACCGCCACTTCTTTCTCACACAAAGCAGCTGGTGGGTTTTAAGTAACCTTTCAGTAATCTCCGGAGCACTTAAACCACCAGACTTCCTTGAGTATATAACTAAAATGTTAAAATTGGACTCTTCTGCATCAATTTCTGTTAAGTTCTAAGCTTGGAAATAAAATAAATACATGACATGTTCTTCCTTATTTAAGAATGAGGTAGGGGGATTATCAAAAACAAGACTTGAGTCCGGCTCATGCTGAGAAACTGGTTTTACGAACTTCTACCTGACTGTTAGTTAGCACTAGGACATGCCAGGATTGAGGTTCAAGAGGCAGCAAGGAAGAGTTATTTTGATGAAGATGAGTAGTAAGTGGCAATTTTCCTTTGAGATGTTTCATTCTCATTTCAAGTCAAGTCAGAGAGAAGATCACAATGAAATGCGTATAGTGGATAAAGGGGCAAAGGAATAAGACTAGTGTCTGTTTACAACCAAAGATCACAAATGCAGTCTGTGGCACCAGGGAGACAGCTACGGCTTCATTTGTAAAGAACTGTGCTGCCAGTGGCAGGAAAAAGGGAGTGTTTCTCATAGTATAGATTTAGGTCATGTAGAGGGGGATCAGACTAGCTACTGTTTAGTTAAAAAGAATCCTGACCTAAGAAGACTTCCTGCCAGAAGAAATCTAATATCAATCAAAAGATGCTGAGGGCATACCATGGGATACAGAAACTGAGAGGTGGTGAGGTGGGATCATTACAAGTCTTTTTTTTTTTTTTAACACTTATTTCTCATTCTTTCTTGTGAATGGGTTTAGAAATCAGAGATAGTGAATGAAGGGCAAGGAGCTGCTGACGAGTTACCATCACTCCAATGAGTTCTCTTAGCTATGGAGAGGAACAATATAAATTGTTAGAAAAAATGGGTATTTTAATATTAAACTGGACATTATAATGACTAAAATAGGACTGTTTGGGGACTAAATCTTACCAGAAATGTGCATTGTCTATGAGCAGTTGGATGAGGCATTGGTGGTTTCAGTAGTAGAATTCCTACTTTCCATGTGGGTAACATGGTTCGCTTCCTTAGCCATCACCTGTCTGTCAGGGGAGGCTTGCTTGTTACTAATCCTGAACAGGTTTCAGTAGAAATACCAGACTAAGACAGACTAGCAAGAAAGCCCGGCAATTTGCTTCTGAAAAGCAGTCAATGAAAACCCTATGAATCTGAAAAGTCCAATCTGTAAGTTATCATGTGAATGGCACAGGACTGGGCAGTGCCAGGTAGTAGCATTTCATTCTGTTGTGCACGAGGTCACCAAGAAGTGAGGATGGACTTGCTGGAAGCTAACAACAACCATAACAGCAACAAGATTGGTTAGAAAAATGAGAGGATCATCTTCAAGACAAAAGGCTAAGACAGATCACACTTATTAATGGCTTTAAAAGCACAGGGTGGTTAGAGAATGATGTAACGTACACTTGGAGGTATGACTTTCATAGTAATAGTTGCTTATATCATTATTTTGGTATTAAAAAATCTTACATTTTATTTTATTTTATTGTTATTTTTGAAACTGTCTCCAACTTTTCTTTCTTGTTTTTACACTGCTATATTTGGAAATTTCTTTCTTTCTACACTGCCACTCTGTGGTAAATTCTGCTGCTATGTCTCCAACAAATCACACAAGTATAAGCAATCTTTGCATAATTATACTGTCCTCTGAAAAAAGAAGCATTGTTTTTGAACAAGCCTATAGTGACAACTACACCACTTGTCACAGTTCATGGTACTATGGTAATTTGTGTGTTGCTTTGATTCTGGAAGCTATGCCACAAGTATTTTAAATACCAGCAGGGTGACCCATGGTGGGCAGGTCTTAGCTGAGCTTCCAGACAAAGATTAGGAAGAAGGAGAGAGAGACTACTTCTGAATATTTAGTCATGGAAAATCTTATGACTAGCAGCAAAACACTGTCAGTCCCAGATTACTGAATATTGAAACATGA
>NW_006408984.1:292076-293412 GCF_000296735.1 Chrysochloris asiatica
TGGCTTAATGTAAGTAAGTCTTTAGTGCCCTAACTCTTTTCAGCCCCTTCTGAGCTCTTTTCCTTGTTGGTATGCTGTGGAGTTAATTGTGACCCACAGTGACCCAGTATAGGGTTTCCAAGGGGCAGCTAGTGAGCTCGAATCACTTTCCTTGCAGTTCGAAAGGCTTTGCAGTCTGGCACATTAACCCACAGAATCATAGCAAGGCTGCTTTGTTATTGGTGTCTCAGCTTAGGCTGGCTGGCCTGCACCTTGATGGGTGGGCCTGAGGCTCAGAGGCTGGGCAGAGGGCTGACCTAGGCCGAAAAAGCTGAGGGCAGGGCCTGGCAGATAGCACGGCTGTGTCTGATGATGTCTACAATGCCTCTCTCTGTCTCCCTGTGCTGTGAGCACCCCAATTTGCCCTATATCCACGCCGACAATGCCCAATGTGGCAATGAGGCCCCGTCTGGGATGGATCACGCTAGTTCCTGTGGCCCCGCTAGCTCCCCAGGAATGTCTGCCCTCTGAACAGTTCCACTCAAGCCCTGAGCTCCATGTTCTGCAATGGGCGGGGCAGTCCCTGGGTGGGAACTAAGCGCAGGCAGGTAGAGGCTCAAAATGCTTGTAACTCCTCAGTAGCTTGATTTTTTCAAAAAGCAATCTCATAATGTTAAGGCCTAATGTTTTATGTTTGCCCCAAGGCTGTCTGTCTACCAGGCAGGGCCTCCCTGTGCGATACTGTCCCTGTATTCTCTGGAACCCATGTACCTGTGCTGCCCGGTCAGGGAAAACCCATCTTCTTTTGATGCTTCATGCATCATTCAGTATTTTGCCCACTGAATCCTCCAATACTGCAAGTTGAGACTTGACATTTTTATTCTGTTCTTTCAGCTTGAGAAATGCTGAGCACGTTCTTTGCTTTTGTTTTTCTAACTCCAGGTCTTTGCACATTTCATTATAATATTTTACTTTGTCATCTTGAAGCACCTTTTTGAAATCTGCTCAGATATTTTATTCAATAATTTTTTCCATTTGCGTAAGCTATTCTACATTCAAGAGCAAGTTTCAGAGTTTGTTCTTACTTCCATTTTGGTCTTTTCTTTATTTCCTGTCTTTTAAATGAACTTTTGATTTCTTCTTGCATGATGTCTTTGATGTCATCCAGAATGTGTCTAGTCTTTGATTATCAGTGTTCAGTGCATCAAATCTATTATTGAGATGGTCTTGAAATTCAGGTAGAATGTTCTCATGTTTTGGCTCTTAGACTTGGTTTAATTTTCTTCACTTCAGATTGAGCTTGCATATGAACAATTCATAGTCTGTTCTACATTAGGCCCATGACCTTGTTCTGACT
>NW_006408984.1:293977-295320 GCF_000296735.1 Chrysochloris asiatica
CTCATTGTTTATAGTGGCAAATAAGCAAATCATGAGAACTCTGCTCCGTCCACAACATTAAGGTTTATTCTACATTGAGGAGGCAGCTCTTTTCCTTTCTTATTCTCAGTGCCTTCCAACTTGAGAGGCCCATCTTCTAGCATTATACTAGATAATATTTCACTGTTATTCATAGGTTTTTAAGTCGATTTGAGCTCATTAGCCGCTTATTGGAAACCCTATACGGTGTTGCTATGGGTCAGAACTGACTTGATTGCACTTAAAAACAACAACAAACTTTCAGAAGTGGATTATATCTTCCTCTTTCCTAATCTGTCTAGAATAGGGGTGGGGAAGCTTTTTCTGTCAAGGGCCATTTGGATATTTATAACATCGCTTAATATAAATCTTTGTTGCTATGAAAAAAGCTCTTAGATTTAGTGAATTTCAAGTCCCACCGACAGTTGCTTTCCAGGGCCAAAACCAAAAGACTTTGCTGGCTTATATGGTCCGTGGACAAGACATTCCCCACCTCTGCTCCAGAAGGTTCATTGAAACATGTCCACCATGGATGACCTGAGGCTATTTGAAATATGGTAGAATATTTTCCAGCATCAGAGCAACATGCAACCCACCAGCGTATGACAAACTAACAGAGGAGTGGTGGGATAACTCAGATACTTTTAAAACACAGTTTGCATATTGCACAAGTCACAATTGGGTCAGGGCTTGATGGAATACTTCTTTTGCTCCTTATGATATCAACTGAAGTTTTTCTTTGGTAGTCAGCTAGTGGATATGAACAGGAAAAGGTCACTGCCCTCTCCAGCCCAGGAGGCAAGCGAAAATGCTGATCAGGTCACCAAATGGGACCAATCACCCTGGTTTCCCCTCTGCCCTCAAACAGGTATGTAGCCTGGCCCCTCCCCCATCTCTGGCCCCATATAGGCCCGTGTTGCCTTCCATTAGAGGCTCAGAATCTGGAGAAATTAGCTCCTTAATAAACTCTGAAACTCTGCTTCACCACTCCGAGTGGCCTCAGTTTCTTCGACCACGAATCTAAAACTGCTGTAACATTTGGTTCCCTCATCAGGAAACCGACTGCGCTGGCCCCTTGAGTCACTGGATCAGAGTCGGGGAGTGACCCTTGACTGATGAAATGGCATGCCACCTCCACATTTGAGGGTCCCTCCTCTTCTGAGTGGGGGCAGCCAGCTGCCACACCCACTTCTCCCCACCAACCAGACTGAAAAGGAGAGGTAGAACTAGGGAAACCAGCCAAGACTTCTGAAACAGGTATGCCCCAGGGCAAAGGTTAAACCCAGTCAGGCCTGTCCCTATGGGAGGCTGATCCCCTTCCAAGG
>NW_006408984.1:298545-307216 GCF_000296735.1 Chrysochloris asiatica
ATCTAGATGATGGGAAAATAACCTTTGAATGGATCCTTAAAATTATTATACCATCTTACAGCTTGAATTATTAAACCACTGTCAGATTGTCTATTTGTCTGTAAAATTACTATGTTTTTGTCCTGTATTTATGTTTAAGAAACCAAAAACAACCTGCAATTCCAAGAATATGTAAGTTATATCATGTATATGTACTATAATGCACTTATACGGCTAATATGAAAGCCAGGCAGAGGAAAAACGAACACAGATGAATATTAGTAAAAACAGTTCTAAGCAGGCTTGTACGTGAATATACAAAGAGGTTACTTTTTGTGAAATACAGCTTTTGATTGTAACCTTGTCATATTACAACCTTTGATACCCCAGCATCTTCCATTAGAGAAAATTATAACTTGACCTAATAAATCTGCCCGGCCATATTCAGCCGCTGAGGAAAGCAGTTTGGAAGTGATTTATCTATACCATACCCTTCTAGGGACCCATTTTGGTAGAGGGCTACCCGGAACAGAGGTAAGGCAATACCCATTCTGCAGATGCCCACAGAATTGAATACAGAAGGACAAGTAGCAGGATATTACTGGGCACATACTTTCTTCTCTATCTTGGACTTGTTAACTAGGACAAATTGGAATCCTTCTTATTGAGATATTGCTGTTCAGTGCTGCCGGGTTGGTTCTGACTCATGGTGACTCTGTGTGAGTTTTCCGAGAAGCAGCTGGTGGCCTTGAACTGCTGACCTTGTGGTTCAGACGAACTTGGTGTCCCAGCGCATTGAATCACAGTGCCACACTAGGATGCTCTAACCAAAATAACAAATTTAATAACCACTATTTTGCTACCCATCATCTTAATTGGGCAGATATTCAGATATGGCATGGGACAAAACAGCATGCATCCAAAAAAAGCCCTGAACAGGATGCTTGCCCCCAGTAAGGCAATTCCTGTAGCTGACACAAATTAAAATCTAGATGGGCCTGCCACGACTGGTGGTGGTGTTGGTTGTGTGTCGTGGAGTCAGTTCCGACTTGTGGTGACCCTGTGCAGGGTTTCTGAGGCTGTGAATCTTTACAAGAGTGGAGGGCCTCATCTTTCTCCCGCAGACCAGCTAGTGGTCTCGAACTTGCAGTTCACAGCCTGATTTTTAGCTGCTACGCTATACTGGAGCACTATAAAAGGTGCCTTCTCAGAGGTCTGAAAAAGGGAATTCCTAAACCAAAAAAGCTTGAACATGGTACAAGCAATTCAGCAGAAGATAACTGAGGACCCCTCCGAATTCTTTAAATGAATCTACCAAGTTTACTGTAAGTACACAGACCTTAATCCTGAGAACTCAGCAAATAACTGAATGGTTAACAAAGTACCCAGGATTTTAGAAAGAAATGGCAGAAATTTGACAAGGCAATTGGCATGAATCCATCCCAACTGGTGGACATCACTTTTGAGGTATTTAACAGCCTAGAGCATGAGGAACTCTCAGGCCGTAACTGTCCTTCTGAAAGAGTACTAGAGGTAAGCCTGTGGGACCCCAGGGAGGACCCCGGGAAGGAATGAGACTTAAGCAAGGAACGATGTGCTTATGCAAAAACCTGGACACTGGAAAAAAGAAATGCCCAAATCTCAGGGGAGGATCTGCTGGAAAAAACCATCAAACTCAACAGATGGTTGAACAAGTTTTATTGTCTTCAGAAGACTAACCTTGTCAGGAGGTAAGGGGCCCAGCATGATTTGGTATCAACCTCTGCCTCCCCTGTTGCCGCCACCGGCAGGACCTCAGCTGAAAATAATAATGGGGACAGTGATGGTGACTGAGACCTCAGGGAACCCTGAAACCCCTGGTCTGCTTCATTGGGGAAAGAAAATAACTGACTTGTCCCCTTACTGGGCCAGGACCTGCTTCCATAGTTGCATGTTCAAACAGCTTTCTGAAACCAAATGTATGCAGATGGAGGTCCCTATTGAACATGCCTGGTGGTTACTAATTCAGACCTAGGAAACCAGTCACATTGGCCTGAGGAGATCAACAATCAGGTAAATTCCCCGTGTGTACTAGTGGAACTCCAGGGAGAGCCTACAAGCATCCCCCGTCAAGGTCTGATTGAAGCCTGGAAACTGACCATTCCACAGAAACCAATATCTTCTCAGAAAAGAGGCCGAGAAATTCATTCTGGCCAGCTCCAGCTCGTCCCTATCCCCATCAAGCTGTCTCCCTGCTGCTAAAGAAGGGAAGCCTATGGCTCACAACAGGACAGATAGGTAATACCAGGGTATTTTACTGGACAATTTGTATATTACCTTGTGAATTATGGTACAACCAAACCTGCCATCCTACCCTGATGTGGCAACTGGAAGGCTGAACCATGATTGTATAGAAATCATTGACCATGTATTTTCCAGCCAACCTGACCTGTTTAACTGTATCTAGTGGGCTAGACGTTGTCTGTGAACAGAAGTAGTTACTTGGAAATGGGACTCAGATAGCAGGGTGTGTAATAGTAATCTTACAAGACTGGGTAGAGGCAATAGCCCTCCTGTTAGGAATCTCAGTTCAAAAAAAGCTGAACTGATTGCACTGACGAGGGCATTAGAAATGTTGGCAAGACAAACTGAATATGTAGCCAGAGGACTTTAGTAGAACTGAGGCAGAAGGACTTGGAGAGCCGGGTTAAAGGATGAAAAGTAGATGACAGTGGAATTGTTACGCTTCTGAGAAGTTAAAAGCTAAAAAGTAAATGGCTTTTTAAACAGAATGGTTCTGATCCTGTGAAAACTAGCACCTGCTCTTCTCAAATGAGTCCATGAGATGACCCACTACAGGAAAAAGGCCCTGAATTGGTTCATTAGAACAAGAAAATTTCCAAAAAAATCACTCAGGAGGTTAGCTCTGACTATTACCTGCCTCAAGAACAATCCAAAAACAGGCTGTCCTGCACCAATACCAAGGCAGACAACCCCCTGAAAATTAACAGGGTGACTTCATGCAGATGTCTCAAACTGGGAAATTAAGTATTCTCTGGTTTTGTTTTTGTAGACACCTTTTCTAGCTGGGTAGAGGTTTTCCCCCACCATAACTAAGAACTTCAGAAATAATGAAAATCCTCTTGAAGGAGATGACCTCCTAGTTTGGACTTCCAGAGTGTCCAAAGTGACAACAGAGCAGCGAGCACCTACAGATTAAATGGAGATTGCATTCAATGTGGAGATTCAAGAAAATGAACCATATTCTAAAGAGAAATATGACAAAACTGTCAGGAAATTTATCTACATTGGGACCAGATGTTGCCTTAGCCCTGTTTCGAATAGCCCCAGAAGTGGGCTTAAATTGAGCCCTTATAAAGTTGTATACAGTAAACCTTCCCCAGTAGCTTCCCTCAACCCTCTGCCTGACCTCAGCCAAGGTTTGAAGCACAACACCTCCACCACACACTTTCTACTATTTGTAAAATTGCTCTTTCCAGGTCTGCTTCCTTCTCTACAGGTAACCTTATCCCTTCCAGCGTGGAGATCATATTCTGCTAGGAACATGGAGAGATGGACCTGAAAACTAGTTAGAAAAACAGTGGGCTGGACCCTGGAAGTCCTTCTAGCCACCCCATTAGCTGTCAAGTTAGCCAGACTCCACTTGGACACAACGGGACTCTCATAAGACAATGTTCTATTCAACAGGATGAAAAACATTTGGGCCTATTTAGCTCAGAGTGTAATAAATGTATCTGATTTGTTTTTCTTTCGGGAGGGCATCCAGAAGCCTCTGCAAAGATTACCGAGGACTAGAACAAGAAATTTTCCCAAGCCTAGCAGCTAAGGTAGGAGTCCCCACCTGGATTCACCACAGCGGGCTGAAGAAAGCCTCGTCTCCATGAGAAGCTGAAACTGACCCTACCAACCCTCACAAGGTACCACTGAGACGTACAACCCACCCTGATCTATGCATGGCTGAAGCATGAGGATGTCCACTGTGGGACCCATTTTAATTAGACTTTGGGGTGTGGGAAAGGGAGAAATCTGTGTAATCTATACACCCATACCACCAAGGTGGGCCAAACAGTAACCACGCTACTCTTCGGTAGTTGCTATAAAAGAGAGGGCACCCTTCTAGGTAACTGAATCTATAACCAATGAAACTGAGTTGGCCCTAACCCTTCCTGCATATCAACAGACCCAGATACTAAATGCCATCTATCAAAATAGATTAGCCCTAAACTACTCACTGGCTGCGGAGGGAGGAGGTGTATGTGAGAAAGTTAATTTTGCTAACTGCTCCATACAAATTGTTGTTGTTGTTATGTGCCATGTAGTAGGTTCCTACTCATAGCAACCCTGTACAGGGTTTCCGAGGCTGTAAATCTTTATGGAAGCAGAATGCTTCATCTTTCTCCCGCAGAACAGCTGGTAGTTTCAAACTGCTGACCTTGCGGTTTGCAGCTGATTTGTAACCACTATGCTACTAGAGCTCTAGATGACCAGAATTTGGCAGTAGAAGACCTTGTAAAAATGCAGAAAGTTGCCCATGGCCCTGTGGAAACCTGGAGTGGGTGGAACCCACAGATCCAATGGGGAGGGTAGTTCTTCACCTTTACAGGGTTCGACACCCTTGTGGTTGGGGTCCTGTTTTAGTTGGAATTTACTTAATCAGTCTATGCCTCTTCCCACTAGCAATCAGGGCCATGGGAACTGCTATTAAAACTAATCAATCAAAGGGGGTACCAACAATCCAAATCAATACCAAAATACCATTCCTTATATAGATGATGCCCCTGGGAAAAAGGTCCCAAAGGGCATCAAAGGGGGCAATGAACAGAAAAAGGTCACTGCCCTCTCCAACCCAGGAGGTAAGCTAAAATGCTAATCAGGTCACCAAAAGGGACCAATTCCCCTGGTTTCCCCCATGCCCTCAAACAGGTATGCAGCCTGGCCCCTCCCCCGTCTCTGGCCCCATATAGGCCCGTGTTGCCTTCCATACGAGGCTCAGAATCTGGAGAAATTAGCTCCTTTGAGTCAGCAGGCTTAATAAAATCTGAAACTCTGCTTCACGTCTCTGAGTGGCCTCGGTTTCTTCGACCACGAATCTAAAAGCTGTAACAGATGAGCTGGTGTGAAGGGTCCAAGATGATGTCACTCATCTCCTGTTTTCTTAGCAGGCTCAGATGGAACTATTCAGGATGCCTACAGAGTGACCTCTCTAGTGTGGTGAATCAGTGTTGTTCAAGTTCTTGCTTTGTGGCTTACGGAATTTTCAAGAATGTCAGTAGAAATGTCTGTTCAAACAGCAGAGTTAAGAAATGTGTGGCTAGACATGGAGAACCAGGTGGAGGAAGGAGTCCAGGTTATAGAGGTTTTGTAACCCCATTTAAGGATTTTGTAACATTCCTAGAGCAATGATAAAGTTCTTATCAGAGAAGTTTTGAGACCTGATTAAATCTGAGGTTTCATCTTTTTGTTTGTTTGCTGATTTTGAGCCTCAGATGTACAGTCATAATCAGTCTTCAGCTTAGTATCATTGATTTTATTTTATTGTTTTCTTCCTGTTTATTTTTCTACTCACATTTCCCTTCCGTCACCTAACGCTGTTAAAGTGCATTACATAAATCCTTGTTAAGGTATTTGCCTTCCAAAGGTAAAAATCAAACCAAACCCTTTGCCATTGTATCAATTCTGGCTCATAATGGCCCCATAGGGCAGAGAGAATCTCTCCATTGTTCTTAGGTGCTCTGAGTTTCTTTATTCAATTTTAACTGTTTATTGTGAACTGGGTGAAGGTTTACAGAAATCAATTTTTCCATTGATGAATTCATCTACTTTCATCTCTTTGATGTAATCCCCACAGTGTAACATCATTTATCCCATTTCCTCCCTGTGTTTTCTGTTTCCATCCCCCCATCTTTCCTAACCCTTCTAAGTATGCCCCCTGGGTAAATGCTGCCCTTTTGATCTCAAATGCTTAATTATTCTAAGGAGTGCAAACCTAACTAGTATTATTCTTTCTTATATAGACCTATCCACTGTTTGGCTGAAATTTGAGCCATGTGGATGAGTTCATTTCCAGACATGAAGGGAGACTTCCCACCATGTCTCTATATGACCAGTGGTTATTATTGTTGTTAAGTGCCTTTTGAGTTGGTTACAACTCATAATGATTTTGTATAGGGTTCCTAAGAAGCAATTGGTGGATTTGAACCACCCATCTTGTGGTTAGCAGTCCAGTAATTATCCTACAGTGCCACAGCAGGACTCTATCTGACAAGTAAGCCTGGCCTTTTTTTCTTTTATAATTGAGTTTTGTTCCACATTTTTCTCTCACTCTATCCAGGATCCTCTATTGTGAGAGCTGACAAGAATTCTACTCAATCTATTTCAGAGTATAGAAAATGATGTAATACTCCTGAATTCCTTCCAGGAAGTAAGCATAGCCCTGACACCAAAACCAGGCAAAGATATGACTAAAAAAAATACAGATAAATATCCCTCAGTGACTCCATATGACAAGCACTGGACTGCAAACCACAAGATCTACAGTTTGAGCCTGTCAGCTGCACCATGGGAGAAAGGTGAGGCTTTTTGCTTCTATGAAGATTTAAAGCTTTGGAAATCTTGTACAGGGTCACTATGAATTGGAACTGACTGAACTGCACTTAACAATAACAATCCCTCATGCACATAGATGCAGAAATTCTCAACAAAATCCTACTCAATAGAATCCAACAACATATATATAAATACATCATGACCAAATATAATTCATACCTGATAATCAACATGATCCATCATATAACTAAAACAAAGGAGAGGAACTGTATAATCAAATCTTTTGATGCAGAAAAGACTTTTGGCAAAATCCAACACCCATTCCTGATACAAACACTCAGCAAAATAACTATAACAGGGAAATGCCTCAAAATAAAGGCATATGTACAAAATCAATGGTCAACATTTGTTTTCAACTGAGAATAATGGTGGAACATGATCAGGACTACAGGGAGTATGCTTTAACACCTCAAAATGAACTTTTGCATTGTTTCAACAGTGTGGGCAGATGTGTATGGGTGTGCATTGTTATGCAAGTTCACAAGGCCCTTGAATAGCAGTCCTCTGTGTTTTAGTTAAAGTTTAGGCTTCAGTTCTTCAGTGAACATCTCACTATTAATGAACACTATTGATTTTTGAAACTTTTTCCTCATAGTGACCCAATACTGGACCCTGAGAATCCCAGAAAACTGTAAGCATCAATTTTTCAGATGATGGTTGATTTTCTAACTTTTCCTTGCTCAGTGATGGAGGATGTTTCCATTCTATATTCGGCCTTTTACTCTCAGGCTTGTAGTAATGAATCCATGTCTTCTCAATAGTAACAATTTTCTTTAAGAAACTTTTACCTTGCTTTGAGTATTAGTTGAAATTTTATTTGCATATGTCCAAAGGCTTCTGTTCATGCTCTTCAGTGAAATCCAAGTCTGTCATGGATTATTTCATAGACAGAACCATGGCTGATTTGCAAACTATTTGCCACATAATCCACTGTTACTTGTCTATTTGACAGAATCATTTCATGTGCATGCTCAAAGTTCTGATTGCCATCAATAGTGGACATGGATGGACATTTTAATATAATCTGATTGCGGATAATTTTTAACTCATTATGAATTGGCCAACTTGATGGCATTTAACAACAACACTACATTCACTAATCATTGTCATGTCAGTTAGTCATACTGTGTTGGCTGGTGTGTGGCTGTGATTCTGTAAGCTATGCCACTGGTATTGTAAATATCAGCATGGTCACCTATGGTTGACAGGTTTCAACTGAGCTTCCAGACTAAGACAGACTAGGAAGAAGGAGAGGCAGACTACTGCTGAATATTTAGCCATTGACAGTCTAACGAACACTGTCAGATAGCACCAAAATATTGACTAAAGAAACATAAATAGCTCTTGAATATTGTCATATATAGTGCCAGAAGATGAGTCCTTCAGGTCGGAAGGCATGGAAAATACAATTAGGGAAATGCTGACTTCTCAAAGTAGGACCGTGAAGATGCAAATGGAGTAAAGCTTTCAGGTCCTTCATTTGCTCATGGGACACAACTCAAAATGAGAAGAAAAAGCTATAAACATCTGTTAATAATTGGCATGTACAGTGTATGAATCTAGGAAAATCAGAAGTTGTCAAAAATGAAAATGTATGCACCAAGATCAAGATTCTTAGTGAACTGTAAATGACTGGTATTGGCCATTTTGAATCTGACAATTAAAATGATTTACTATGCCGGGAATGACAAATTGAATAAGAAAGGCTCACATTAATCATCAAAAGGAACATTTCAACATCTATCTTGAAGTATAATGCTGCTTGTGACAATATCTCACCTATTTGCGTACAAGGAAGACAAATTAATAATACATTATTATTCAAATTCACACACCAACCCATAAAGTAAGTGATGATAAAGTTGAAGAATTCTATCAACCTCCTCAGTCTGAAAGTTATCAAATATACAATCAAAATGTTTTGATAATAACTGTGGATTGGAATGTAAAGATTGGAAATAAGGAGGACTAATCAGTAGTTGGAAAATATGGCCATAGTGATAGAAATGATGCTAGAGATCATGAGATACAATTTTGCAAGATCAATGACTTATTGGTTGTAGGATAAGCCTGGGGCTGCAAGGTC
>NW_006408984.1:311876-326586 GCF_000296735.1 Chrysochloris asiatica
TGTAATACATGGGCTAACCATGAGTCAGAATCTACTCAATAGCAACAAACCACAACAATTGAGGCAAGGGAATGAAAGTCTGGATACTTTAAGACAGTTCAGGACACGTCTAAAGGGTCATTCCAGATCCATATCTCTCTATGGGGTCAGGCAATGCATTTTTGGGTCTGCATTGTACTCTGAATTCTCCTTTTACCTAATCTTACCTCTTTTTCCCTTCTGCCACAAGTGTTGATCCTATGAACACTTTAATGAATATTCTGCATACCAAACTCTGCTCAGACTCCGCTTCTTGGAAAACCAAACCTATAAATCCATGTTATATATCAACCCAACTTTAAAACACAAGTAATTTTACAAAATTAAATTATGTTGAATTGCTTGTATGCAATGTTGATAAATAGATATCCATGTTCTTGAAAAGAGCACATCGTTTATTACAGTGTTGAAATGCTTGTTTTAATGAAAGCACATTCTTATCTTCATTATTTTCTACTTTTTTATTTTTGAAGAATAAGCTCCTTCTTCCCTTCAGTTCTGTGGAGGGAACTAAACTATTAGCAGGTTAAACTTTTATTATTTGACTGTAGCAAATGTATCATATTTAGCAAAACTAAAATTTATTATTCACAGTGAGTCATGTAAGAGTCAATGAATTATATTTATGACACTGATGTAAGAGGAAATAGGCCATAATTTTAGATTCAATAGAAATGCCAGTCTGAGAACAGTAGCATAATGTAACTATACTCCATTACATGAGTCATTTTTTAGTCGAACCCAATCTGAGAATTACCCAGAAACGTCTTACTGAATGGCAATGATATCTTTGTCTCTGTCTGATCTGTGACAATCAATTCACCTCTGGGGTTATTTGGTGTAATAGGACTTGTCTTTCGCCTGTACTATGAGATAACCACTGAGAGGCTAAAAGTAGTCGATAAGTATATTTACTTTAAGGTCTTAACCAGAAACACCACACAAGACAACCTTTCAGAAAATGTCAATCTGAGCCCATTTTATCTACCAGAAAGGTTGTTATAACCTTGCATATCCTTCCCATTGCTCCACCTACCATATTACTATTAATTATAATTAGTGCAAAATTGAGATAACACAAGCCTACAGAGGAGGGGGCTACTGTCTCTGCCTATGTGTGCCAGAAAAATTTTTACAGAGGAAGTTATTCTTGTAGGTTTGAGCCAAGGATGGGCAAGAGTTGCTCAGGCTGAATAGTTTAAAAAGATAAAACTAACAGGTGATTCTGACCTACCCTCTTAGAAAGTTCTTGCTAACTCTGCCTATTGCTCTTGAGAATCAGAGGTTTTTAATGGGACCAGCACCCTGGAGGTGATCTAGTGTGTGAGTGCTCTGCCTGATGGTTATTATTATGAAGTACCGTGGAGTCAGTTCTGACACATAGTGACCTGCACAGGGTTTCCGAGCCTTAAATCAGAAAGCCTCATCTTTCTCCTGCATAACAGCTGGTAGTTTCAAACTGCTGATGTTGAGGTTAGCAGTCTGATTCGTAATCACTATGCTACCAGAGCTCCTTGCTCTGCTTGATAGGGAAGGTCTATATGGAGTCAGTTTGCCCAACCTACTCAGAGCTTCTGTTTTAGACTGTGCTAGGAAGTAAAGGGAAAGGGATATAGAAAAAGAAAGTCAGCGCCACAGGAAAAGGGTGAAGTAGCAAGAGAGCACCATATAAATAGTCTGAGGAGCATCGAACAGTAAGAGCTACTGTTCATTCATTGTTGGTGCCTGACTGTGTAGCCAAGAACGTAACTGCCTTACTTTATGATGTATGTATTAGGTCCCATCACCATATTTCTTCATATGAAAATATCCACAAATCACTGCAGGTTTTCCTCTCAAGAATTGAAGGCTATTGCCTCATCCCTTGAAAACTGAGCCAAATATAATCCTAAGCAATTCAAGTAGTGGTTACAATCCCAATTCTTAAACTATTGGAAAAGTCCTAAATCCAATGACTTGAGTTTTATCTTTGAAATACCGCTCATATGAATTCAGGCAGTATTTTAAATCAATTTGTATACATAAAATTCCAAAGTAAATTGAAAGAAAATAATATAAAAAACAAAATATGAGAGACTCAACTGAACAAAAGCCAACAAACTAGAAGTCTCAAGATCATTCTTCTTTTGAACTTTTTGGAGAGACACATGATAGAAATATGTGTCAAAAGGAAATGAAAACTATAATACATATGCTTTAAAAATAATACATTGATTACAGATGATGCAGAAAATATAAAAATATACATTAGAAAATTTAATTATCCATATTCTTATCTGCAAGAAATAACCATATTTTGACTCATATATTATAAATCTATAATATAACATACTTACATATGTGCACACATGTACACATGCATATATACAGATACATAATGTACATGTATAAAATATACTTATATACACGTATTACATGTGTGTGTTATACAAACTTCAGATCATACTGGGTATAATGCTTTGCATGTGCTTATTAATAATATTTCCTTCATATTGTTAAAAAATACAAAGTTTAATGGTTGCATTCAAACCTATTTTATAGGTGTATCAAAATATGAGATCAATAGATCATTTATATCTACATGTATGCTGTTGTTACTGTTGTTAAGAGCCATCAAGTTGGTTTAGACTTCATACTGACCATGGAAAAGGTTCTGAGGAGTGACTGGTGGGTTTGAACCACCAACTTTGTGGTTAGCAGTTCAATGCTTAGCCTGTATAGCAACACACCAGGATGCCTCTTCATGTATAAAATAGCATAATTTGAAATGAAATTTACAATAATAATCCTAATTCTTTAGGATTGTTAGAGATAGAATTATGTCTGCAAAAGGCATGTAGAAACTCTAATACCTGTGAATGTGATCTCATATGGAAATAAGACCTTTGAACAAACTATCAGTTCTAAGTTAACATAAGGTCATATTGGAGTAGAGTTTTGTTGTTGTTAAGTGCTGTCCAGTGCGTTGCAACTCGTAATGACTCTATGGACAACAGAACGAATCAACGCCCGGTCCTGCAGCATCCTCACAATTGTTGTTAAACTTGAACCCGTTGCTGCTGTCTCTGTGCCAATCAATCTTGTTGGGAATCTTCCTCTTATTAGCTGACCCTCCATATCACCAAGCATGAGATCCTGCTCCAGGGACTGGTCCCTCCTAATAATATGTCTGAAGTATGAGAAATGAAGTATAGCTGTTTTGACTTCTAAGGACCATTCTGGTGGTACTTCAAACACAGGCTTGTCTGGTTTTCCGGAAGCCCATGGTACTTTTAATATTCTTATCCAACACCACAGCTCAAATGCATCAATTCTTTTAGGGTCTTCCTTATTCATTGTCCTCATATGCATATGAGGCTATAGAAAATAAAATGGCTTGGGTCAGGCACACCTCAGTCTTCAAACTGACTTTATCGCTCTAGGACACTTTAACGAAGTCTTGTGTTGCAGATTCATGTAATACAATATGCTGTTTAATTTCTTGTCTGCTATTTCCGTGCATATTGGTAGTGGTGGTGGTGGTTGGTGGTGTACCCTGGAGTCATTTCTGACTTATAGCGACCCTGCATAGGGTTTCCGAGGCTGTAAATCTTTATGGGAGCAGAAAACCTCATCTTTCTCCCATGGAACCACTGGTAGTTTTGAACTGCTAATCTGACTTATAGCGACCCTGCATAGGGTGTCCGAGGCTGTAAATCTTTATGGGAGCAGAAAACCTCATCTTTCTCCCATGGAACCACTGGTAGTTTTGAACTGCTAATCTTGAGGTTAGCAGTCTAACTCGTAACCACTACACTACCGGAACAAAATGATGTCTTTGACAACTTCAATCTTCTCTCCATTTACCCCAGTAGTGAGGATTTTTGTTTTCTTTGCATTGCGGTGCAACTGAAAGCTGTGGTGTTTGAACTTCATCAGTAAGCATTTTAAGTCCTCTTTACTTTCAGCAAGCAAGGTTGTATCATTTGCATATCACAGGATACCAATCAGCATACATATTATATAAGTATGGTAAAAGAATACAACCCTGATTTTGTATTATATAAGCATACAGATTATGTAAGTATGGTAAAAGAATAAAACCTTCTGATTTTAAACCATTCAGTGTCCCATTATTCTATTTGAATGGCTGTCTCTTGGTCAATGTACAGGTTCCTCCTGAGTACAATTAAGTATTCTGAAATACCCATTCTTTGCAATGTTATTCTTGACAAAAGTTGAAAACTTTTGCACAGTCAATAAAGTACAGGTATTTTCTACTTTCAGCCAAGATTCATCTGATGTCAGCAGTAATAGCCCTTGATTCAAGTCCTCGTTTGAAACCAGCTTGAAACCCTGTCAATATACTATCGCAGCCATTTAAACATTATCTTTAGCAGAATTTTAGGTGTGTGTGATATTAATGATATTGTCCAATGATTAAAGTATTTTGTTGGGTCATCTGTCTTTAGAATATTCACAAATATGGATCTTTTCCAATCAGCTGGCCAGGTAGATGACTTCCAAATTTCTTGGCATACTTGAATGAGTGTTTCCAATTTGTTGAAAGATTTCAATTTGTATTCCATCAACTCCCTAAGCCTTGTTTCTTCCAAATGCCTCCTGTGCACATGAGACTTCTTCCTTCAGGAACTCTGGCTCTTGATCATATGCTACCTCTTGAAATGGTTGAACATTGACTATTTCTTTTTGGTACAATGACTCTGTCTATTCCTTCCATCTTCTTTTGATGCTTTCTACATCATTCAATATTTTGCCCATAGAGTCCTCCAATATTTCAAGTAGAGACTTGAATTTTTTCTTCAGTTCTTTCAGACTGAGAAATGTGTGTGCCCTTTCCTTCCCTTTTCATTTCTAAGTTCAGGTCTTTGCACATTTCATTATATTTGACTTTGTCATCTCAATCACGCCTTTGAAATTTTCTGTTAAACTTTTTTACCTCCTCATTTACTCCATTTCCCTCAGCATCCCCATGCTGGAGAGCAAGTTTCAGAGACTTCTGACATCCATTTTGGTCTTTTCCGTCTTTCTTGTCTTCTTAATGGCCCGTTGCTTTCTTCCTGTATGATACCCTTAATGTTGTCCCATAACTCTACTGGTCTTCAGTCATTAGTGTCTAATGCATCAAATCTGTTCTTGAGATTGTGAAAAAAGAAATACATGTATCTTCTCTTCAAAAAGTTATATGATGGGGCTAGAGCTGAAATGAGATAAATTTGGTTCTCCCCTATTCCTGGACCAGCCAAAACCAGTTCTTGGCTTCAACTACTAGAATAAAGACATTCCAAACCTCACCAAGCCCAAACTCTCTCCCTCCAAAGACCACTTAAATTAACCAATCAAATAGGGACAATACTATGAAGTCGAAACCCTAACCAATAAGGTGAGACACAGCCTTAGCTTACAATTAGCCAATCAGGTAAACACAAAACTGTGTGGTGGAAACTCTAATTAATGGGTTAAGACACAGCTCATCATGTCATGTCAGGGCTAAAAACCAGCAGGCTGCCCGCCAGGTATGATTGCTAACCAGGCGTTGTGCTGCACTGCACTCCTCTGCAGAAGTAAAAGTTGCCTTGCTGAGATTCTCTGACATATTGTGTGTCTGTTACAGCATCGAGTCAACGTTTCTAACAAGATGATCTGTAGATTCAGGAATAGGGCTGTTACTGTTGTTGTTAAGTACCATCCACACAGTTCCTACCCATAGTGACCCTGGATAGGGTTTCTGAGGAGTGACTGGTGAGTTTGGCTACCAACTTTGCAGTTCAAATCAACTTTGCCCTCTAGTGCTTACCCTACAGTGCCACACCCGGTGGGTCCTTATAAATTAGAGAGACACAGACAGATACACAGGGAAGAGAGCTATGTAAAGACTATGTAAAGAAACTGTTGTTTTGCTGACAAGGAATGGGGTTACCAGAAGCTGAAAAAAATAGAAAGAATCTTTTCCTCGAAACTTCGGAGAGAACGTGGTCCTTTTAGCACCCTGAATTTGAACTTCTAGCTTCCAGAACTGTGAAAAACTAAATGTTTGCTCTACCACCCTCTTTGTGATACTTTTTATGACAGTCTTGGAAAGAAGTGAAGTGAATATGTTAAGGAAGGGTGAAAAGGGGGTCCAGAAAATTAATACCTGGGATATTTACTAACTAAAATGTAATAATGAAATTCTTGTGAAGTGCTGAGGACTGGACCCTTCCCCATCCTTCTCTTGCTTGAGCAATTACAAAGATGTGTAGGATGCTACGTGTGTCCAAAGCTGAGCAGAAGGATCCTGGAACAAAGGAGATAAGAATATTTTATGGGTGTAATAAAGCTCTTTAGAAGTGTGTTACAAGAGTGACCAGCTACAGATCAGTCACTGAAACAAACAGCAGTGTCTCCATGCGTGACCACTGCCTGACCTCCCACTGAGAGTGGTCAAGCATCTGGAACCTAGTCAGGGATTTAACTGCAGTCCAGAGACAGTGGCATGCATGCAACTGAATGATATGCCCTACCAGGGCCTCCCAGATGCTTTCATGGTTGACTCCATGTTGGACAAAACCAACTCCATTCTGAACTCTCACTGGATATGTACATCATTATCCTAGTCCCACCATTTCCCTTCCTCTTTCCCAAGAAGAATCACAAATAAACATGAAAACCATTCTCTCCTTCCCTGTCCAAAAATCTTTCAAGGATTTCCAGTCAAACAAAACCTTAGAGAGACAAGAGCATTGTAAATCCCTCCGTGTCTTCTCTGGAAAGATCTTTTCCTCCCAATCAATCTTTAAATCTTTTGCTCTTGTGAAACTCTGTCTAATCTGATCATTCTTGGACAGCAAAGGAAAGGACCCGCCATTGAAGGGTCAGGACTCCCCTACACAGTGATAGCGTGTGAGAGCTGGAATTTGATGGGATTGTTTTGTTTTGTGGAGTCTCACAAGTTTTCCACCTTTGACGGGGTACACTCATAACTTTTCTGTTGCTTATTTTAGGGCAAGTATTTGAAGTTTTACCTCTCTCACAGGTTTCTGCTTTACATACATTTCAACTTTTGTAGTTTTTTCTGCATTTCACTTGCTGGGCAATCTAGTTAATCAATGAGTTGCTCTTTTGCCTCCTCTTGCTATTACGTTAAAACTGAAATCTAGAAATTTGAGCTCCAGTAACTACAGCATCTGAAATCAGTTTGAATATAGACAAAAAGAAGAAAAGTAAAATAGAAAATATCTCTGATGGTGAAAAAGAAACTTAAAACACTGAACAATCATGAATACAGCCAGATGCAGCTGCCTTGACAATCACATCCCATACTCTTCTATTTGCTCTTATCAGTTATTGCTCTTATCAGAAGAACTCCAGTGGCTGATGAGATTTGATGCTGCAACATGACCAACAAGACACAGAAGAAAAAGAAATTCATGTTACTGTCAAGTCAGCTTTGATCCATGGCAACCCCATATGTGGCCATGTAAAATTGTGCTACATAGCGGTTTCAATGCCTGCTTTTTCAGAAGGAGATCACCAGGCCTTTCTTCTGAGGTACCTCTGAGTAGACTCAAACCTCTAACCTTTCAGTTACCTGCTGAATAATTGATTGCATTATTATCCATGGGCTGCACATGTGAAATTGTTGTTAATTCCGTAAAGTCGGTTCTGACTCATACCAACATTGTTATAAGGTTTCCAAGGAGTGACTGATGAGTTTGAACCACCGACCTTGTAGTTCAAACCCACCTTGTGGTCTAGTGCTTATCCTACAGCACCACAGCAGGACTCCATGTGAAGCTGTTGTGGTTAGGTGCCATCGAGTTGGTCCTGACTCATAGCGATCCTATGCACAGCAGACCTAAACACTGCCCGATCCTGGGCCAATCTCACTACCATTGACACACTTGAGTTCATCGATGATGCCACCTGGCCAATCCATCTCGTTGGGGGTCTTCCTCTTTATCTCTGTCCCTCCACCTTACCAAACATAATATTCTTCTCCAGTGACTGGTCCCTCCTGACAATGTGTCCCAATTATGAGAGATGAAGTTTGGCCATCCTGGCCTCCAAGGAGCACTCTGGCTGCACTTCTTCCAAAACGGATCTATTGATTCTTTTGGCAGCCCATGGCACCTTCAATATTCTCCTCCAACACCATAACTCAAAGACATCAATTCTTCTACAGTCTTCCTTATTCACTGTCCAGCTTTCACATGCAGATGAGGTTATTGAAAATACCATGGCTTGGGTTAGGCGCACCTTAATCCTCAAGCAGACATCTTTGCTCTTCAACACTTTAAAAAGATCTTGTGCAGTAGATTTGCCTAATGCAATACGTCATTTGATTTCTTGACTGATGCTTCTATGAGTGTTGATCATTGATCCAAGAAGAATGAAGTCCTTGACAACTTCAATCTTTTTTCCATGGATAAGAATGTTGTTTCCATACCTTAGGCTGTGCTCTTTGAATACTCATCAGTAAATGTTTTAAGTCCTCTTCACTTTCAGCAAGCAAGGTTGTATCATCTGCATATCGCAGGTTGTTAATAAGTCTTCCTCCAATGCTGATGCCATGTTTTTCTTCATATAATCCAGCTTCTTGTATGATTTGCTCAGCATACAGGTTGAATAAATATGGAGAAAGAATACAACCTTGTCGCACACCTTTATTAATTTTAAAACATTCAGTGTTCCCATATGCTGTTCAAACAACTGCCTCTTGGTCCAGGTACAGATTCCTCATGAACACAATTAAGTGTTCCGGAATACTCATACTTCGCAATGTTGTCCATAGCTTGTCATGATCCACACAATTGAAAGCCTTTGCGTAGTCAATAAAGCATAGGTAAACATCTTTCTGATATTCTCTGCTTTCAGCCAAGATTCATCAGACATCATCAATGATATCCCTCATTCCACAGCCTCTTCTGAATCTGGCTTCAACCTCTGGAAGTTGGCCGTCATATAGCTTGCAGCCATTTCTGTATTACCGTTAATAAAACTTTACTCACTTGAGATATCAAAGAGATTGTCCGATGATTTCCACATTCTGTTGGGTCACCTCTCTTTGGAATGGGCACACATATGGATCTCGTTGAATCAGTCAGCCAGATAGTTGTCTTCCAAATTTCTTGGCAGGGATGAGTGAGTGCCTCCTGTGTTGCCTCACTTTCCTGGAAGATTTCAATTTTTAGTCCATCAGTTCCTGGTGCCTTGTTCTTTGCCGATTCCTTCAATGCATCATGGACTTTCTCCTTCAATATCACTGGCTCTTGAACATCAACCATTTCCTTTTGGTATAGTGACTCTGTGTATTTCTTCCATCTTCTCTTGATGCATTCTGCATCATTCAATAATTTGCCCAGATAATCTTTCAATAATGAAAGTTGAGGCTTGAGTTTTTCTTCAGTTCCCCCAGCTTGAGGAATGCTGAGCATGTTCTTCCGTTTTGGTTTTCTGATTCCAGATCTTTGCACATTTTGTTGTAATATTTGGCTTTATCTTCTCAAGCTGATCTTTGAAATTTTCTGTTCAGCTCTTGGACCTCGTCATTTCTTCCATTTGCTTTAGCATCTCTGCACTGGAGAGCAAGTTTCAGTGTCTCTTCAGACATCCATTTTGACATTTTCTTTCTTTCTTGTCTCCTTAATGACTTTTTGCTTTCTTCATGTATGATGTTCTTGATGTCATCCCACAACTCTTCTGGTCTTTTGAAGTAGAGGGAAGAAAATGGAAGAATACATAAATGATGCTGCCTTCCAGCAGGAATTCAAATAAAGAAGCAATGGTGGTAGTAAGTTGCCAAAACACTGAGATTGGGATGGAGGGAAGAGATAACATTAAATCTGTTTTCTCTTTATGTGAGGTGCAGGCAGTTCCTCCTCAGTGATATTTTGAGTGCCTCAAATTGAGGATCTTATTTACCCAACACTACATCTGACAGTGTTCCATAGCTATTCATAAGGTTTTCAGTGACTAACCGTTCAGAGGGTGTCCTGGTCTGGTGCTGTAGGTTAATGTGTTGGACTGCAAAGTTGATTTGAACTTCAAGGCTGGCAGTTTAAGTTCATTAGCTGCTTCTCAGAAACCCTATACAGGGTCATGATGGGTTGGAACTAACTCAATGACACTTTAACAACAACAACTACTCAGAAGTAATCCACCTCTCTTTCATAGTCTGTCTTAGTCTGGAAGCTCTGCTGAAACTTGTCCACCATGGGTGACATTGCTGGTATTTAAAATATCGGAGGCATAGCCTCCAGCATCACAGCAACATGCAGACCATCACTGTGAGCCAAACTGACACATGAGTTGTTTGTTTTATTGAAATCTTTATATTTTCAGCAAAGATAAAAACACAAGTACAAATAATCCTATGTTGTTGTTCTTAAGTACTGTGGAGTCGGTTCCGACTCATAGTGACCCTACACAGGGTTTCCAAGGCTGTAAATCTTTACAGGAGCAGAATGCCTCATCTGTCTCCCGTGGAACTGCTGGTAGTTTCAAACTGTTGACCTTGAGGTTGGCAGCCCTACTCGTAACTACTACACTACCAGAACTCCCTTAATAATCCTATAGATGTCTTTAAAATATATTTTATTGTGAATTTGAAGACAGAAAGTTGGGTTCTCATTTAACAGTTTCTATATGGCACTGTAAAGAGCTCTGGTAGCATAGTGGTTGGAAATCTGGCTGCTAACAGTATTTAACTCTCTTCCTTCTTTTTTTTTTTTTTTAATGTACACAAAAAACACAGAGAATATATATTCCTTTAAATGGTCAAAGGGCCCATTTTGCAAGCCAGCCTCCTGCCCACCAGCACACAGCCTTTCTCATTCCATGGGTCTCGAGTACTCAGCTGCTCTATCTGTCTGTGTCGTCACCTCTGCTTCTGTCTCTGGTGTCATTGCTTCTTTGGTTAGGATGGCCCCATGATCCTCCATTCCTGGAATGAAAGATTAACCTTTCCCTACTTTTTGTTTCACATCTTCTACCTTTACAGTTGTGACAATTGCAATTAGTCATAACAATTACTCACTGTTGAATCAAAATAATTCTATCTCCATCCTCCCCCATCCCCTTTTACCAGACCCATCTAAACAAGAGAAAAACTATTCAGTGGGGATTCTACCTTACCCACTTCATTTTGAAACAAAGCACATGCTTGAAAACTTGCAAGCCAGCCACTTCGTGCCTTTATAGCCCCTCAGTTTTGTTAACTTCTAAGTTGCCCATTCCTATCAACCCTGTGTACTGAGAGGATAGACTTGATTCTTCATGGGAAGACTTCTTTCCTGTTGGTTGGAATTTTGAGCAACTGCATCCATAAGCAAAGGTCAGGTTAATCAAATTGTAGCAATTTACACTTGCTTTTTGTGTCAAGCTTCTTTATCTTCTAGTCAAGTTTGGATCAGCAAGCCATCCAAGTTAAATCAAATAGGTACTATCTGCAAGTTTGGACGTTCTTGCTCACCTCCCTTACTCAGATCAGCTGGCCACTTCACTCTCAGCTCTAGCCCCCAGTGGCTAGGTCAGTGTCCATGGACTCAAGAGTTACCAAGTTTTCCAAAACTGCAGACCAACCAGAACTCTCTCATCTCTCTCTCTCTCTCTCATCTCAAGGTCTACAGGTGTCTTTGGAACATGATTGAACTCATCCCTTGTCTTCATTGCTGCCTTTCCCCCACTTCCACTCAAAAGTATACCAAGGCAGTCATCAATGAGGTTACTAGACTGCTAGTGTGTTCCCTTTGAGTTTCAGTCTTGGAATGGGGTTTTATCCTGATGGGCTGACTTTTCTTGCCTTGATGGCTCCCAGGCAAACAGCTTGCTTGTTCTTGTAACAGCCAAACATTCTTTTTTTTTTTTTTTTTCCTGCTGGTCTTTCTTTCAAGAAGTATCTTCTGTTCCTCTAGCCACTCCCGGTGGTCTGCATGTCCTTTCAAATGGGAATGTCCCACCTCAGAAGATTTTGGATGTGGCTCAGTATTCCCATAATCTACAAAGTCTTAATAAGAAGGCTATTTCATTGTTCAATTTCTAGTACCCCTTTTAGCTAATCCAATCAGTTATAGGCTGAAGATAGGCTTACAAACTTTCTGTAATCATATTCCCCATTATTCTTAAACATCTATTTTACTATAGTAGGCAAGGGTAGCTAATATCCACAAGACAGTCAAGCACCTTAACATTATTTTCCCTTTCACCCAATCAGTCTATGCCTTCATCCCTGTTTCACAAAGCCCTGTTGTTCCAAGGTTGAGTATACACTACTGTTTACCTTTATCCCATTAGCCCATGTAAACCTCTATCTACTATCTTCTTTGTCCTTCCACTCCCTTCTCCTTTCTTACATATTGCCCCCCCTTCCTTGTTTATTGCCTTCCCCATCACCCAAGCTATCATGTGTCTATCCCCAAACCTGTAACTTACTGTCCCCTCCCTCCCACCTCTGGTAACCATCAAATACTTTTTCTTTTAGTAAGGAATTTTTTCATAAGCTTTTGCAATAATGGTCTTATGTGATACTTGTCCTTTTGTGACTGTCTAATTTCATTCAGCATTATGTCCTCAAGGTTCACCCATGTTATGATGTATTTTATAGCTTTATCATTATTCTTCAAGGTAGCATTACATTGTGTGTATATACCAAAGTTTATTTATCCTTCTTCCATTGATGGGCACTTAGGCTGTCTTCATCTTTTTGCTATTGTGAATAGTGCTGCTATAAACGTTGGTGTATATATATCTCAGCGTAGTGGTTACGAATCGGGCTGCGAACTGCAAGGTCAGCAGTTCGAAACTACCAGCTGTTCCGCGGGAGAAAGATGAGGCGTTCTGCTCCCGTAAAGATTTACAACCTCGGAAACCCTGTACAGGGTCGCTATGAGTCGGAACCGACTCCACGACACTTAACAACAACAACAATATATATCTACTTGTGTTCTGGCTCGTATTTCTTGTGGGTATATACCAAGTAGAGGAATTGCTAGATAATAAGGTATTTCTATTTCTAACTTTTTGAGGAAGTGCCATACCATTTTCCAGAGGGGTTGAACCATTTCACAATTCCACCAGCAATGTAGGAGGGTCCCAGTCTCACCACATCCTCTCCAGCATTTATTATCCTCTGCTTAAAAGAGTTCAAAAGAACTTCATTGTTAGTGTTGGTGTGAGATGATTCTCATTCTTGTTTTGATTTGCATCTTCCTAATGGCTCTGCGGGAGAAAGATGAGACTTTCTACTCCTGTAAAGATTTACATCCTCGGAAACCCTGTACAGGGTCGCTATGGGTCAGAACTGACTCGACTGCACTTAACAACAACAACAATGGCTAATGATAGTAAATATTTCTTCATATGTTCCTTGGTTTCTCAAATGTCTTCCTAGGTGAAGTGTCTGTTCATGTCCTGTGCCCATTTTTAAATTCAATTATTTGTCTTTTTCTTGTAGGGATGCTGTAGTTTCTTATAGATTTTTAGAGATTAGTTCCTTGTCTGATATGTCATTGCAAAAATTGTTTTCCCATCCTATGGGCTCCCTTTTCACTTTTTTGGTGAAGTCTTTTGATGCTGTTTTGACCATTGTAGCCATGTACTAATTTTGAAATCAGGGAGTGAGAGGCCTCTAACTTTGCTCTTCTGAAGCAACGTTTTGCTTATCCGAGAACTCCTTTCTTTCCATATAAAGTTTGTAATAATTTTTTCCATCTCTTTAAAGAATATTGTTTGAATCTGGATTGGGATTGCATTATATGTGTAAATTGCTTTAGGTAGTATTGACATTTTCACAATGTATGTTTCCCTATCCAAGTGCATGGTATAGTCTTCCATTTTTGTAAGTTTCTTTTAGTATTTGTATAGGTCTTTTGTTTCTCTGATTAGATTTATTCCTAAATATTTCATCCTTTGGGTGGCTATTGTAATTGGCATTGTTTCCTAATTTCCTCTTCAGAGCTGTTATTTTAGTATAGAGGTATCTGACTGATTTATAATGTTGATCTTGTACCCTGTCACTTTGCTGAATCTTCCAATGAGTTCCAGTAGGTTTTTCTTGCTGAGTCATTGGCATTTTCTATGTATAAGATCATATTATTTACAAATAGAGAGAGTTTTACTTCTTCTTTCCCAATTTGGATGCCTTTAATTTCCCTTTCTTGCCTTATAACTTCCAACACAATATTGAATAGGAATAGTGAAAAAGGGCATCCCTGTCTGGATTCTTTACATTGAGAGTGATGTTGACTCTTGGTTTTGCACATATGCTCTTAAATATGTTAAGGAATTTCCCTTCAACTCCTATTTTCTTGAGTGTTTTTGTCAGGAATGGATGTTTGATTTTGTCAAATGCCTTTTCTGCATCATCCATTGATACGATCATGCGTTTTTTTTCCTTTAAAAAAAATTTATATGGTAGATTATATTGATGATTTTTCTAATATTCAACCATCCTTGGATCACTGATATGAATCCCACTTGGTCATGATGTATTGCATTTTGGATATGTCATTTGAATTTTATTGACTAGGATTTTGTTGAGAATTTTTGCACCTATGTTCATGAGGGGAGTCCTAGTGTGTAGCTATGGGTTAACGTACTGAACTGCAAGGTCACTTTGAACCCCAAGGTCGGTGGTTCAAGCTCACCAGCCACTCATCGGAAACCCTATACAGGGTCGCTATGAGTCAGTACT